>NC_142707.1:66832598-66983242 GCF_055471065.1 Atractosteus spatula
GAGACTAGGGAGTCGCTCACCCAGTGACAGCATGATTTTATTTGTGATAACATCCAAATTTTGATCTGTTATTTTATAGTTACGGTATTTTTTTTGTGTTAGTAGCCTTTACAAAACGGATGAGAAATAGAAAAGTGACAGTGACGTCAAATCTTTAAAACTGGAGGGGCAATGACCTTTGAATTGAAAGTCGATTTATGAACAGGCTTTGGAATATAACCCATACGTTCATTAGTTGAGGGATGTGCGTTTATAGTTTTTTTATAAAAGGTAGACTATCGTTGTGGTGTTTGTTCACATCGGTGCCAAGTCATCATCCTTGACCGTGTCAGTCTTTTTAAGCGCTAGCTGTAATGCTCGTTTGGCGCTTCTTCCCAGGATTACCAGACCTGGCTGGACCTCAGGGAGTTCGAGACGCGGATAGGAGAGCGATACATCACCCACGAGAGCGACGACGCGCGCTGGGAGGAGTACGCCGACATGCACAACCTGGCCTATCCCAAGCACTTCATCATGGCTCCCAACCTGGACGACATGGAGGAGGACCCTTAGCGGCCAGATCTCGCCTGCGTGGAGGACTGAAGAGGCGGGAGGGGTCCTGCTCATTGAAAGACACGGGAACTGTTCGCGACACCGCTGATCCGCTGGGACGGTTTTGGCTGTGCGCCGCTCGGGCGGAACACACCGCGGAGACGCCCCCCGACGAAGACGGGCGGCCGTGGCAGGCTCTGTGTGCGGCGCCAGTGGACCCGAGGTGGACGTGACACCGAGAGGCTGCGTGGACTGACGGTGTTCAGAACCGTTTCAATCGCTCCTGGGATCTGATGAGACGTTTCTTTTTTCGGCTCGTTTTTTTTTTTTAAAGAATCTCGCCTTCCCACAAGTCCAAAGCGTAAAGTAGGAAGCGAACTCCGCTTTGCATCGGAAAAGGACTTCCTCTGGGCTTGTGGATTCTGCTCTTGGAATCTAGCTTATAAACTACCACCACAACCTCCAGTAAAGGGCTAAAGCATGGACCAAATGGAAGAGGAAGGGCACTTTGGTTATTTCACTTTCCTTAAACTATTTTTTTAAAGTAAAATCTGAAAAGAGATAACAGATATGTATGTTTAAATCTTTTCATAACCGGCTTGAAAGAATTTTGCTTATTCTAAGAGTGCTATTTTTAAAAAGTATTTCCTTCAGATTTTTTCATTTGATGGTATTAAACTGGAACACATATAACATTATGCTATTGTCTTGAATATCTTGTTTAATGTCATGGGGATAGAACATTTTTGCACTATAGGTCAACTCGTCTTGTTAATGATTGACCCTTACTTTGGCAAATCAGATGAACTTGTAACAGCTGCTACTTAATTCCATTGACAAAGAAACCAAAGTAAAACAAAACCACGAAAGAACAAAGGGATATTTGATATGACTTGCATCTGAGACTTTAAACCTTGTTTATATTTATTACAAATTGCCAATCTTTAGAACACTCTGAAGCAGGTTATAAATTGACTATGTACATCATGATGAACATTACTTTCCTAACTACATAAATATCCAGAAGTATTGCATGTGTACTAAATTATTATACATCCTATTATCAGAGCAAGGGAATGATAAATATATTTCCTGATACTGCAGAAAATGTCTATGGGATGTGTAACCCATTCATGTTAAAGTCATGCTAAGTACATGTGTGGACTTTAGAACTCTTGATGGAAAAAAGCAATTCAGGAAAGGTATTGCTTACTGAAAAGCTTAAAGATGTGTAACAGAAGTAACTGAGCTGTTTTTGAAAACTTTGCATTCCTCCATGTCATATTCAATAACTGTACCATAATCTTGACATTCCTGCTACTTGTGAACAATACATAGTTAGGCAAAACTACAACATACATCTCAGCTCTTTAGTTAGGCTTTTCTTTACAGATAATTTTGTGTCATTATCAAACATCACATTAACAAAGTATTAAAGCATGTCATAAAAAAGCATTTATATCCCCTGCCCAGGGGTACAGTATAAAATACTGATTTATAAGATATAGATTTTTTTCTTGCACAAGGGCTATAAGAACAGTGGCCTGAACAAAAACAGATTTGATATTTTATGAAAACACATTAAAAAAGAAAAAAAATAAGACTTTTTGCAGTATTTAATGTGTTCTAGTTTAATTTCTGTATCCATTACTGTCAGTTAAGTAAGGCACAGGTATAACAATCCGTGCCTTCTAATACTGGAAAATACTATGTGGAGTGCAATGACACAGTAGTTGCTACTCATCCAGCACAGTTTGTTTCTGTATGTATGTTTTTTTGTATTTTTGACATATGGAGCAAACTATTACTACTCCCTTTTCTTCTCATTTGCAGTTTCAGATTGAAAATATACAGTATGACCTTTTGATTATTTCTGTTTCTATCAATTCCTCATTAAACATATTCAGATTTGTCTGATTAGTCGGGTTTATGGCGTAATTATTTCTTAAAACATGGGCACATGAATTGCAGACAGCTTGATTGGGGAACTTTTCATGCCATTTACAGTATGTTCACCTATTGCACAGCCCACAGTGAGCAAATGGGAAATTAGAGCATGTAGCCTGAGTGTTTCATACCTAAAATAACACTGTTACTGCCCTATTCTTTATTTGTTCTGATTTTTCAGTTTTGTAAATACTTTTTCTCATTAATATCTGACTACAGTACTTTACCATCCTTTACTTTAATGTCTTTAAAATACAATGCAGTACTGAACACTGCTAATCTTATGAAGGTAGCAGCTGAAGACCTGTCTTAGGAATTGTAAGCAAAATATGCATCCCAAAGCTAACAGTCTCTGTAAATTTCTGATATCTCTGCCTTTATCTCAAGATTGGCACAAGCATATTTGAAGGAAACTGCCCATTTTTATACAGAATAGTTCTATGGATAATAAATATTGCTCATGCCCAGCACTGGATGTCTAACAGGCACAAATCTTGGGCAGGACACATTTTGCTTATCATCCTTATCCAATTAATAGGACTTTTTCAACCAAATGTGAACTGGAAATTGACAATTTCACAGATTTCTGAGTTAAATAACCTTATATCTTAAATATTCCGGACCATATGGAGTTCGTCTTCTAAGCAATGACTACCGATGTGCAAAAGAAGGACTCAGTTTGTTGCGAATTATACAAAAATTGAAGCTGTCGGCTTTTATCTAACTTTTGACGGCCATCTATTATGGTTTCCATTGCCTTTTTCTCAGTATTGCTAGAATATTTTTCCTTAATAGCACCACTATTAAGTTTCAAGTTCACTTTTGTCCTTTTCTTCTGTTGAAAGAGAATACTGCAGTGTTATAAGGGCTGAATAACACCACTGCATTGGGCTGTGAGATAAGCTCAGTTGAACTGTTTAATGCTAATGCTTTGTTTTTGTTTTTTGCATAAGTTCCCTTATGTAATGTATAAATTGGGCCTGACTGAACTGAAACTGTTAAAGATGCATGTCTTAATCCTGAGAATCATTTCAATTTCTGTGTTGCCACTGGATTGGCAGGTGTCTTTAAAGTGTTTTGTATATTTTAATACTTACTGATTAATAAAATGCAGCATCTCAACATAAGTTTACTATTCTATTTGTACTCTATTTTTGGAAATGGGAAGTTTCATCCTGCAGTGAGGGGTCAGACAGCTGTTCGTATTCTAAGTTGTCAAATGTCCTTGGCCGTAAGAAAAAATGGTTGGGATCCGATTGCCCCTCTCTTTAATAAAAGTACATTCATCCATGGACTCTTCACTTCTGCAACTTCTGTTTTCTCCTCTGTTTAATAGCGAGTGTAGGTTTGAAACATCGTGTGATGGAACTGACAAAACACAAGTACTTATTTCGCCCTGCAGCAGAACTGTGTATTTTGTGTCATACAGTATGTTATCCTTCACAATTAATCATTACACAGAAATGTCATATCATGGGCCAGCGTAAACCACTGACCTATACAACTGGTGACACAGCCATGTTCTGGAGTTTTGAGCTGAATCTGAAGTTCCGTTAGCATGACCGTAATCTCCCCCCCCCACACACACACACAGAGACAGACACACAGTTTCACTTCTGCACTGTAGCGCTGTCCTCTCTGCAAATGAATATGCTCAGCTTCTAATAATGTCAGAGCTTGATTCAAAACCAAAAGCAAGTGGATGCACAGATGAGGGGAAACCTTACTGAACCTAAACTGAAATCCAGGACACAGTGCTAACTGCAAACCCGTAGTAGTATTTAAAGTAGATGTTTTTTAAGACTTTCATGTATAAGGAAGTTACCACATTTTCCTTGGATTAATCCAGAAGGGAACTCCATGTTCCATGGGCTTAAGGGCCTGTCTGTTCCTGGGCTGTCTGTCAGCAAGCAAGCATCAGGCTTTGGTCACAAACACAAACTGTCTCTAGTTAAATAGGCCAAAAAATATTAAACATGGCGAACATCTTCATGTCCTTTTTGATATTTAAAAAGTTTCATACAGTACATCTTGTACAGTATATTCACAAAAAAGTTCTCCATTTACTTTTTGGAAGCATGATCTATTGTAATTTCTTCATTCTTGGACAGAACAGTCTTCCCCTTTAAAAAAAATCAGCCCTTCTGCAAGTGTTTCTAAATCATTTGAACAGATGAAGGCAATATGAATCATTTTTACTAATAAGAAGAGAAGGTATCGTTTATTGCGTCTATTACAGGTACTTAAAATTCATTTGCTTCAAATGAGGGAACTGCAAATAAACAATACACGTGTGATAAGGATCAGTCCATCTGCACCAGCTGTCAGGTGCTAAGGCATGCTGAGTGAGAGCCAGCAGCTCGCCTTCACAGTCAGAGTTTCAAGTCACTGAAGCCTGCCACAGGGGGTGGAGCTGGTGCTTTTTTCTCTGTCTTTTCCCCTCGCGCTTGCACGGCTAGCCTGCTGTGAGGCACCAGGGCAAAAAACTTGAATCTTTCTCCCATCTTCTCAGGGTTCATGATCATGTCAAATCCATGCAGCAGCTGCGTCCTCGAGGCTGTGTCTGTACAACTTCGCAGCAAAACCTGGTAAGGAGAGGAGCACAACATGGTGTAACTACATGGATATATGATGTATAGATATACCATCTTGAGTGTTACCATAAGCGGTGAAGGTACCTGACGAAACTGTTTTAAATAGTTTTAAAATTAAAGTTTTAAAACACGAATGGCAGGAAAAACACGCATGAAGCTGAGGCATAGCCGTCAATATCCCAGTATAAATTTCTACATCCCGTCTCCAGTTGAAATGGTTCCATGGAACGGAAAAAAAAATCAAAATGCTGTGTTTTCAGACAGACCATTTCAAACCAACAGCGTCATCCTCAGGCCTTTCATAGCTTTGTATGTACACATTTGCCCTACATTGAATTTGCTGTGGTTTCACAAGACTTCAGAAATGTAGAATACAGAGAGGAGGGTCAAAGTGTATAAAAAGCTTCACCTCATATCAATGGAAAAGAGAGCCTGCTAGCCAGGTGTTTATGCTTCAGCTTCCCTGCTCTCATTATCAAGCAGCATTTACTGAAGAAAGGGTCATGTCTGAAACCCCACAAACACATTGAGCACATTTCTTCTGTGCAAAATCCAAATGTCTCCTCTTCCACCAGTGACTTCCTTCAAAGTCAGTGCTGCTCTTTGCTTAATTTAAGTGAAGCTTTCAAATGAACTTAAAGCTCGATGTTTTGCGACAGGTAAAACTAGTTACAACCAGTTTGACCTACATTTTCTTTCCACGGCTAAAACATATACCCACCTGTAGCCGCAGATCAATGCCCATGTTTTTCAAAAACTGCAGCTGTGTGACTGGACCAGAACAGGCCACGCCGTCTCCCGCCATTCTCCTGAGATACCTGAAGTCCACGTCCGCCGTCAGGTCCGCCGTGCCCGGCGCCGTTAAAACATCATGGAGCTTGTGGCCATGGAAACCCTGAGCCAACAGCAGGAATACTGTAGCAGTTATTCACAAGAACAGTATGACAGGAACGTCTCTTAAAATAAAAGGGAAAGCAGAGCTGAGCTCATATGTTACAGGAATGTTAATTAAAAATAAGATGCTTAAGGTATGTGTGCTGTCTTGTGTTAACAGTTTGTGTAGTAATGTAAAAGACTGGTGAAACACGAGTCTCTTAGTCATTTGTTTGAGCTTTTAAGATATTTCATCAAAAATATTCTAGAACGCCTACTTGTACCAAAGGCCGCCTACTGATTTTACATCTGTCACTGAGGTCTTACAGATAAGGGGTCAAAAAGGATGACTGCACATCCCTACGACAGGTCACCACTTACTGCCACATAGTTAATATCGCCACCTGCTGTAAGGACAGGAAGCCCACTGTGACATTTCAAGAGCTTCCTGTGTCTTCTGACCCACATACCACTTCAGTAAGACATGCAACTCTGTGACACCCATAATTCACATTTAACAAACACTTGTATTTGGCTATATTATTAAACCATTTAAATGTTAAATTTCCAGCTATGACTGATCTTACTCCAAAATGTTATTCTGAACAGCTGATCTGATGTAATTTATGGCAATTGATTGAAGAGAATGGCTTCTCCCTATAGCTTAAAAACATGCTTCAGTGTCCAGGGAAAGTAGGACCAACTCCCATCATCCCTGTTTCTCCTTCCCCCACGAGGTGAAGCACCATCCTCTTATCAAATATAAAACTGAATCCTGAATTGCACCGATCAGATGATAAATCAAAACACGTGAATTGTTACAAACAGGGGAACACCCATCTACTACATCCCATTTGATAATTGGTATCTCATTGATCCAAGGTACTCATCCATCTTCTTCGTGAAAGATCCAAGGAGAACTGTTTGGACCACATGGGTGAATGCCTTGTTTCAGACTCAGAGCCCTCTGTGACAAGAAACATGCTTCTCAGTGAAACAGAATCGCATTATTAAGCATTATTGTGTGTTATACAATGCACCTCACACGCAGAAATGACTGAAATGTGCATTAAAGAAAAAAAGAAAAGAAATGTGGTCTATCATAAATAATATTTCATTTAGGAAACTGTGCACAATTACAGTCACCATGTTATAGAAAAGGTATTGGTGCTCTACCACCAGTACAGTAAACTCAGCAAGCAGATTGCATTCCAGGGCATAAAGGAAAGTTCTACACCGTCAGACAGAAAGAGCTGAACCTTTGTCGAAATCCTTAAAGGCTCTGACCAAGTTAACACAGCGCAATCCTTCAGAATGAACGGTGAACGAGTGGAAACAAAGTGGAAGAACATTTAAACCGGAGAGAAGGAGGCACTTCTTTACCCATACCCACACGCTGGCTTCCTTCGGGAAATGGCTGGATGAGTTTCCCCTCTTGTGTGTAAGTGTGTATGTGGGTCCTAATGCCCCGGTATAGTGACGGGGACACTATACCGTAAAAAAGAAAAGACCCCGTCCTTCGGATGAGACGTAAAACCGAGGTCCTGACTCTCTGTGGTCATTAAAAATCCCAGGGTGTTTCTCGAAAAGAGTAGGGGTGTTACCCCAGCGTGCTGGCCAGATTGCCCCCTGGCCTTTACCAATCATGGCCTCCTAATAATCCCCATCTCTGAACTGGCTTCATCACTCTGCTCTGCTCCCCACTGAGAGCTGGTGTGTGGGGAGTGTACTGGCGCACTATGGCTGCTGTCACATCATCCATCATCCCCATTACCTGTGAAGCACTTTGAGTAAATTGCCCAGAAAGGCGCTATATAAGTGCAAGCAATTATTATTATTATTCTTATTAAGTGAATCGGTAGCCATGTAGGATCCTGTCAACACTCCAGGCACTGACAAACACAGAACGACAAGCGGTCGGTCCAGCTGAGCTCCACGTCAGCCAGGCAGAAACACTCACTCTGAACGTGTCGGTTTTGGTTCCATCGTGGCCGTAGTCGGCTATGAGGGCCGCTCCTCCATCTTGCGAGATCCGCCCGGCCAGCCTCTGAATAAGAGCCCCAGCCTCGGGACTAACCTCGACGTGGTCTCTCTTTTCATCCGCCTGAAGAGACGAGAGCAATACACATTCACAAAGCCACCGGAACGAGCAGAAGGTAGTCAGAACGCTCCAGCGGTGGAGGTGGGAAGGCATCCACACCTGAGATAATGTTTTTGCTACCAACTCCTTTGCTCCCTGCTCCCTCCCAAACATTACAACTGTACTAACTGTGTTTTATACAGCCAGTGGGTTGGAGACGTTCTGAAGAAAAACACTCAGCTGAAAATAGGATTATGATTCTTTTTGTTATACCATTCAAAACAGGCCAGAGCAAGTACAGCTCTGTAGCAAGAGAAAAACATGGCTCCCATTTCTGTACGTACAGATAGCCAGGACAGAGTAAAGATTAATTCTATGGAAAAATGTACTTATATTCCCGAGGATCCCTCTGTGAGTCCTGTGAAGGAACATCCCGATATTGGTCATTCTAGAGATACCTTACACACAGGAATGAGAAAAAAGTTTGGGAACCCCCAGTATATAATTAAGGCAATTATAAATTCATACCATGTTTGATCGAAACTGCTCTTTTCTTAAATAACCAGAAAGTATTATAGCGACCAATTCAATGTTTTCTGAAAATTGTGTATGCAGCAGAAAAAGCGCTTATGAATCAGTATATGTGAAATAATAAGCTAACTCCTAGTTCGTTCAGCGCAATTAAGAGGGTAACTAACAAGGGTGGAGTTTGGGCAGCCCTGTCCTATTTCATGGTTAGAAACTTCTTGCGTTTAGCTCTCACCCTACAAGTTAGTGGAAACATGTCAATCCATGATCAAAAGAGCTTTCAGAGGACCTCACAAAAAGAAAAACTGATGTTTATCAGTCTGGAGAGGGTTATGAAACCACTTCTAAACATCAGGGGGTTATGAAACCATTTCTAAACATTGGGTGATCCATCCATCCATCCAAGACACTCTATAAATAGAAAACATTCAAGACCATAGTGACTGTACACAGGACCAACTGTCCTGCCACAATCTCCCCAAGAGCAACAGGAAATCATCCATAAAATCAAAAGGAACATCTACAAAAGGAAAATCTGTGGCTCAACCATCAGGAAATGTGTTCTTCTAAAAAGAATGTTGCCGTCTGTCTCAATTTCAACAAAGTGCACTTGGACCATCCACAAGACTGCTGGAAGGATGTTCTCTGGACAGATGAGTAAAAATGAGAACCTGACCAACACAACCCAGAAGAGCCTTTGAACAGAAGCAAGCTTTGATTTAGGTATGGCAAGTCATTTTTTCTGACTATACAGTATATACCATGTCCTTAATTTTTAAACAGCATTAAGTTAAATAAAAATATCAAAATATTGCCTTTCAGGGCTTGAACTGTTTAGATCCCAGCTACATGAATGAACTGTTAATCTTGTTTACGCCTCCAAACAACTAGCTGTCTTCAGCCTTCTTTCAGTTCCCGGTAATAGGCTCTGAACACTGAGAGTCTGTGCTTTCTGCTCTGTGGCTCCAAGACTATAAACCTCCCAGCCCAGATCTTGGAAGTCTGTAATCACTTTCAAATCCCATCTTACAACTCAGTTTTATTCTCTGGGTTTTAATTCTGTATCATAAAAATGTAAGAAAGGTTGCAAATGAGAGGAGACCTTTCAGCCCATCCAGGATGTGACCTAGTTAGCAGATGATTAATGTTAGGGTCTTATCTTTTATCTACCAACTACAAAACAAGCTAGATGCTTGATCCATCCAGCCATTTTCTAACCACTTTATCCAAAACAGGGCTGTGAGGGAGCCGGAGCCTATCTTGGCAAGCAAGGGGTGCAAGACAGGGTACACCCTGGATGGGATGCCAGATTAACACAGTGCAGACACACACACACACACACACACACACACACACACACACACTGTCTTTAGCGTGTGGAAACCCACATGTACATGGGGAGAACATACAAACTTCACACAGATAGCGCCCCAGGTCCACAACTGAACCCACGGCCCCAGTGCTGCAGGGCAGCAGTGCTCACCACTGTGCCACTGAACCACTCTAGATGTTTGATGTCTCTTGTGTTTGACTTATTGTAAAATGCCATGAGATGATGTGCCATTAATGGTGCTTTATAAAACAAAGATTATAACTACATAAATACACCTTCACTACCATTAACACATGCTGGTATGTTGTTTTAGCTGGTCAATATGTATTTCTGTTTTGAGATGTCACACCATAATCCTGTGTATGTTACATAAGATACTGACACCGCCTTATTGCATACAGTCTAATAATAACATAGTCAGCTGTAATTTTCGGCTCTTGTTTTCAGATCTGTAATTAATTCCAGCCACAGTATACAATATGCTAAAAGTAAATTATATCTTTAATTTGGGTCTTGTATTTTTATTTGTCCTTAGCTGAGAATTTTCTTTCACACGCGTCTCCCATACATTCCATCTGTTGAAGCTGAAAACTAACTTGCTTTTACAGTACATCACAATTATCTGACAAAGGTCCCTAATATGCTGTTAAAATACAATTTTAGTGTTTTATTCAAGCTCTTTTATTTACAAGATCATAAATGCTGCAAGTACATTTTGCCAGCATTTTGCATTGGGGGTCTTTGAAGGAAAATCCTTAGCAAGGAACGGTGTTCAATAATCATCACACATCTGCTCTCTTTTTTAAAAATTATTTTATAGGTAGAAAATTGCTATCTGTCTCTCGAGCAATCACCACAGCTAAAGGACCTGGCAAGCCTTCAAATAAGATTTTATAGACATTTGTAATAATAAAAATGCCCTTCTAAAAAGTTAAAGTCCCAGCTAGACAAAGAGCCTATGAAACATGAGAGCCATTGGCTTTAGTTGTGGTCTGAAGCCAAGATTTATAACCGTGCTCAGAGCCTACATATGATGTAAGGCTTGGAATGACATTAAAAGTTTCTTCTAGGCATCTCAAAAAAGCACAGATCAAACAGGTCTATAACATATATACCGCATCAATGTGTGTAATGAAATACAGATGGATTAGTGAAACATTAAGAAAGTACAGTTTTATTATATTTACTTTGCTCACAATGCAGAGCATGCTGTTCTTATCAAGGTATCGTAAGGATTTTTATCCTCACATATCTGTCTGAAGAATTTCTTCTGCCACTTCTAAGACACTGGGTGAATGGATTCCAATGTGCCACTGGCACTGAGCACCTGCCATGAAATGAATGGTATGCCAAAATGGTACAGGGCAGAGTGGTGGCTCTGTGGTATCCTGCGGCCGGCAGAGGAATCCTACTCCGTTGGGCCCCTGAGCAAGGCCCTTAACCCCAACTGCTCCAGGGGCGCCATATAAATGGCTGACCCTGCGCTCTGAGCCCAAGCTTCTCTCCCTGTCTATGTGTCTCATGGAGAGCAAGCTGGGGTATGCGAAAAGACAAATTCCAAATGCAAGAAACTGTATATGGCCAATAAAGTGATCTTATCTTATCTTAAAAGTGCAAATAAAAATGAATGCGCTTTTGGAAAACCTGACTGTGACTCCATGATTTGAGACAATAATGAATGCTTATTTAGCAAGTGCTCATCACAGAATCCAGGCTTGATAAAAAATATGTAGATTGCTTTTGAAACGTGGATTGTAGTGCAACACAGAAGCATTAAGAATTATGTTTTACTTAAAACCTCAGATGTTTATTTAATTGATAATAATAAACTATAATTTTTGAGGGTGTTTTCACGTGTGGTATCACAGTGTGGTTTGTCAGCAGCTCGTTATTACCCAAAAGGCATTACATCAGCTCTGTCCATTATCGTACAGCTCCCCTCTTACAGCTTGCTGTCTCTGGAAGGCTGGGAGTATGGCTAAGGATACCAGTCATCCTGGTTTCTCACTTTTCTCCCCCATCCTGTCTGGTAAGAATTACAAGTGCATAAAGGCACGAACTTCCAGATACAGACAGTTTCTTTCAGCAAACTGTCAGATTACTGAATTCTGCTTCTACCACTGCCTCACACCCATGTCTTTTTTTTGCTCGCCCTTTGTGCTGATTTTATTTAAGTTGTATGTTATTTTACTTTGTCGTTTTTGTGCTGTGTTGAAGTCTGGCGTTTCCTGAACGTCTTTATATCGGAGCATACATGCTTCACCGCACTTGTGCACAGGACAAACAAACTGAACGAAAGAACAATGATTATTAAAATGAAAAAGCTTGCTGAAAGGAGAGTCGTCCAGTTTGTCTGGAGTTTGGCCTCGCTTTCTGTGCTGATGTAAAGGTTTTGAGGTGCTTTCCTTAATTCCATTTTATCCAGCTTATAATTGTGACACTCTGGTGCCCAGCTAGGTGGTGGGACCACTATACAGACTGGAAGTCCTGGAATAAACCTAATATAAAAGCAATGAAGAACAAAGCAGTACACAGAAGTGGGAGGGCTAATCACTAGATCCCTTCATTCCTGAGCTCGAAGGGACCTCCACTAAGGTTTGGGAAAGAGGCTAGACTTTCATATGTGTTTAGCTAATTAAGTTTCCTTCTGTAAATTCTCCAGGCAAACTGTGTCTCTATTGTTTGTCTGGATGCATTCTGTTAGGGACCAATGGTTATCTCTTTTTTAATGTAATGTTAGAGGACAAGCTTAACTGCAGATGGCTATTTATCCTATTGGCTCTTATAAAGATTTATATCCACCTCTGAGTACAGGAGAATGGCCAGTGTTACGGATCTAGTGGAAGGAGCTGGGGTGTGATTTTGAGCTTTGAGAAATCACTCCTTTTGAAAACATTTTTGGTGTTTCGTGTTGTTTGTATGACCTTTTTTTAAATAAATATTTTTCTTTTAAGTTAATGCCTGTTCATTTCACCACCATCAAAATATCCAAAAAGAAGCCATGTGGCCTCACTCCCTATTTCCTGACTAGTGGGGACAATGATATTATTTCACTTTTAGAAACTGCATGTACTCAATGTTGTCTGCACTGACCATTAACCTGTACACTACTTCCAGTTCACTATGTGACTATCTCTATTACAACAACCCCTCTTCATAACCGTATATACTAAAGTTTTCAAAGAATGACAAATGCTAAGAAATAGACAGGCAGAAAATTCATGCTGCAAAAACGTACTCTCTTATAAAAATATGAAAATATCATCGGGAAGGTACGTCACCTGCAGGAGAGTGGATGAAGCCAATGTAGGTGTTGGTGATAAAACAAACCGAAGCTTATTGGGAACTTGGGGCTCAATGTCAACCATCACCTCTCTCCAGCCCTGCTCTGTTCTCTGTTAAAATGAAAACATAATTACTTTAATTGGGAAAGGGAGGAAAAAAAACTCAAATGTCACCCCCCGATTTGAGCAAACTTTCAAATTCTCATGCGACGAGGACAACATTTCCTTAGCAAAGACTTCATCTTCTAAAGTTTATGCTAGGCCAGATTGCTAAACAGAGCCTAAAAACACTGGCAAACAAGCACAGTAACAACTGTACCTGGAATTTGTGTATCGGCAAGGCATCAAAGAACTCATGGGCAAGGAAGATGCTGAAGCCTAATTCAGGAATAAACACATTTCATTAGGTGGTCACAAAGGCAGACATATTTATTCAGAAAATATGTTAATACCTGTAACTTCATACTTTAGGACTGGAAAGAAGAACGACGTTACCTTTCGGGACGTCATCTAAACCCCTGTACCAGA
Organism: Atractosteus spatula; assembly: GCF_055471065.1. Classification (NCBI taxonomy): domain Eukaryota; kingdom Metazoa; phylum Chordata; class Actinopteri; order Semionotiformes; family Lepisosteidae; genus Atractosteus; species Atractosteus spatula. Next base: position 66,846,297 of record NC_142707.1, read on the forward strand.
ATACGGGCAGGCCTGTGTCGGTGGACCCCTGGCGGTAGGTGGGGTCGTTCTCACTGCCCGCAGCTTCACTCCTGCCCCCGGTGAGACGCTGCGCCTGCACCTCGCTCAGCTTGGGGCTCACCTCCACCAGGTGAATGGACACCCTGGACCCGGCCAGCACAGACCTCAGCTGGCCGAACACCTGGAACACAGGAAACTGGCTCAGACCACAAGCAAGCAGCAGGAAGTGGAAGACTTCCCCCAGACACCTGGGGATCATCTGTTTCTGAACAAGATCCCGGCTCCCAACGCGGCCGTCACACTCCGCTTCCAGCAGCGCTACAGCTGCAGGCTAAACGGCATCGTGTGAAGTATAAGAGCTTAAGAAATCTCAGTGTTGCTCCTCATAGTCCAAATAGCCCCCTCTTGTTTGTAACCTTTCCTTCTTAACATGTGGAATGGTTTTAAACATTGACTATGGAGCGCAATCAATTTTTAGTGTTGCCGATTTTTATCTTGTTGAGAAAATATTACAAGCGTCAGTCACTATCATCTTAGCAAATCCATGATGAGGCTAAAGTGGGGAAACACTGAGGACAGAGCAGAGGCTGCTGCTGGGATCCTACATATTTGCTGGTTTGTCTTCCACTGGAGCACTTAGTTACCTAGCTGAACCCTTAATCAGACCAGCACTGAAGCACCGAAGAGTTATTCTGGTAAAATAAGACATGAAGGAGTGTCACATGATGGAAAGAATTGTGGTACAGCAATGTACACCTGTATGCAAAAGTTTGGGCACCCTTGGTCAAATTGCAAGTTTTACTTTTCTCTATGTGAAAAGAAGTCTACATAACCTCTACTTAAACATGACATATTTCTGCACATTAAATCAATATAAACATAAAATGCACAATTGCATTTCATGTTTTCCCATTGTAGGCTATATTTTCCTTTTATATAAGATAAGATAAGATCACTTTATTGGCCATATACAATTTCTTGCATTAGGAATTTGTCTTTTCGCAGACCCCAGCTTGCTCTCCATGAGACACACAGACAGGGAGAGAAGCTTGGGGTCAGAGCGCAGGGTCAGCCATTTATACAGCGCCCCTGGAGCAGTTGGGGTTGAGGGCCTTGCTCAGGGGCCCAACGGAGTAGGATTCCTCTGCCGGCCGCGGGATTTGAACCAGCAACCTTCCAGCCACAGGCGCAGAGCCTTAGCCACAGAGCCACCACACGTATTCTGCTCCAAAGACTAATAGGATGGGCAACTTGTCTCCTGTCTCTCTAGTAACAGGCAACTAGCCAGCAAGACAGTGAAAGAAAAGAGAGTTGAGATTGTTCGTATCCTTGCCTCTTCAACGAGGATTTAAACGCTTACTCCTCTCACATTAACACTAAGTGGAAAAAAATAAAAACAAAAGTGGTTAAGCATTTCTTGAAAGTTTGTCTGGGGTCAATTACCGTTAACGCTACATGAAATTCCACACCCAGTGAGCTCCTTCTCAGACAGAACAGCATCGTGGATTAAAACACCGCACTTCTCTTCTGTTCTTTCATGATCCCATCTATTTTCTGAGCAGTGCTATTACCAATAAAACACCAGTGCACTTTTTTTCATTTGTAGCAATGTGTATCTTTGCCCTCACTATTGTAAATCAAGTGCAAGTGTAACATGGCCCATTCTGTTCAATGAGTCTACTGTGGTGCTGTATCTCTCTGGAGCTCGATAGGTCTTCCAAATCTGATGGGTCACATGACCTGACATGCAGGATAGTTAGTTTGCCCCGTGTGATCATTTGTGGGCTAGAAGAATTGGACCTTCTCAGTCTTGAACAGAAAAGACTATGGGGGTACCTGGTACAAGTCTTTAAAATCCTCAAGGACACTGACAAAGTCAACTTCTTCAAAACGAACTGTTAGACGCAAACCAGAGGGCACAGGTGGAAACTGTGTGAGTGTATTTAAAATCATGAAAAGGAAACATTTCTTATTCACAGGTTGTGGGCATATGAAACAAGCTAACTGGCCCTGCTGTTGAAGCCAAAACTCTGATGTCTTTCAGGATATGGCTGAGATCTTTGGATCTATTAACTACCAACTACCAAATAGGCCAAATGGCTTCCTCTTGTTTGTAACTGTCCTTATGTTCTTACCCCAGATTTAGGGGTATGCATATATTGTACATCTGTCATCTCTGTTTCTCTGTGTCTGAGAGATTTTTCCCATAACAAAATGTTCATGTTACACCCAGGTGAACAGGAGCTCACAGGCCACAGTTTCCTCAGTAAACAGGTGCATTCCCATGAGGAGCCGCAGTCCTACAGGGGCTAGCAGGGGTCCGCTTGTGCTCAACCCAACGAGACCACACTACGTAGACTCCGCTTTGCCACTGATCCAATGCTCTGTCATTGAGGTGCTTCAAGACCAGGGAAGTGCACTCAGCAGTACTGACCCGCGTCACCAAAGTATACTCTGTCTGAATCTGCAGGAAAGACTCCTAGTCTGTCCTGAATCTGATCTGCCTTTCAGCAACCGGTCTCCTGCCCAGCACCAGACCAGTGGCTCAGATCTCTTGGCCAGTCTTCCACAAGGCAGCACAGCCTCCCTGTCTCCTTCTGCCTGAAGGCTGAGCTTGCTTCCAGTCGTGTCCAGATCCCACTCGTCATTTCCCTCCCTCATTCTCTGTCCCGCCATCTACGTCCGTCCTCCACCCCTTCGGCTCTCTTACACCAGCTTCCGAAAAACACCCGAGCCCCATCGGGCTCTAGCAGACACGGCTGTCTCTTTCAGCAGGCCACTTCATGACAGTACAGATACAAGCCTTCAATGTTGGCAAATGCACTGATGCCCAATTTAAGCAGTCATGTCTTCAAAGCTAACTGTAAAATACTCTGGATTATCATATTCCGGATTAGCAATGCCCAAATCAAGACGGATTTGGACCAGTGTGTTAAAGAAGGGTCTTTAAACACAGGGGATTGTTCATTGACCCCCTTTTGTCACATAATTTTGCCCATTCAGAGCATTATGGTCATTGTTAATGTTTTGTTAGGCATGATATATTCTAAGTATTTTATAATTTAATTATGTTTGTTCTCGGGCAATGACACAATAATGCAATTCTTTACTAGATGTTTTAAAAGAGCATATTAAAATTTATGTTCTGTGTCTGGTTCCCCAGCAGCTTTCATGAACAACCCTGGGCGGACAGGTCAGATAAGGATCAGGTTGGAACTGGAAGTTTTTAATAATACTGCTGGCCTCAATCCACAGCCTTTACGAATTAAAGCTCTTGTTATCATTTTGGGTAGATGTAAGGAGTTAGAAATTCACAGCTATGGGTAAAGAACAGGCCCACGTGTTGTCATAAAGGTGAATATATGACTACAGTTTAAAAAAAAATAAATTGTACAGTTGATGTGAAAGTAGAGCTAATGCAGGGAAACAGCTCCCTCTACCGATTTTATGCTGAACTGCAAAAAAGCTCCTTGGTAACCATAACACACTCCCTGGGGAATTCCAGTGACATGTAGGGTATTGTACATGACTAAAATGCTATATAATTCACATATTGCTGTTTTTGTTTTATCATACCTCAGATGTTTAAGTGGTACTCATCTAAATACAGGGAGCGTATCTGTCTCCTCTGCTGCTACTATTCTCTATCACGTGAGAAGCGTCTGATCCTACACACTGGCCATGATGTAGACTCACCCGCAGGATATCGCTGGCAAGGGAACCTCTTCCAGGACCAAACTCCACCAGTCGGAATTCCTTCGGTTTTCCCGCAGCCATCCACTCACTAATGCACCAGATTCCCAGCAGCTGCAGAAGGAAGGCCATGGAGAAAACAGGACAAAGCCAGTCAGTGGAGCGCTCTCTTCCCTATAAAGCCGCAGCGTATCTGAATGAAACTGTACATCGATGACCACTGTGGACACCATTTCTTTTTGTAAAACAAGTCTAAAGAGGCCTAACATTCATTGGAGAGGACTGAAGCTGCAATCCTTCGGGATCTCACTTCACTGTTAACCACTTTATCCAATACAGGCTTGCAGTGGAGCCGACTGCCCGTCTCGGGCAGCATTTGGCATAAGTACCTTGCAGTCCCTCGCAGAGTCAGACACAGGTCCATCGCAGGGCACACACAGACACATGCACACCAGTGTGTTTTTGGACCGTGGGAGGAAACAAGAGCCCATGGAGGAAACCCACACAAACGCGGAGAGAGCACGCAAACTCTATGCAAACAGAGGCCTTGGAACTGAACCCAGATCCCAGCCCTGGATGTGTCACGTTGAGGACAATTCTATGTAGATACGGGGACAGTACCTCCCCAAAGAGCTGGCTGATTTCAGGCGATGTTACAAAGTCTCCTTCGGGTCCTAACATATCATTACGCACATAGTAACCCTGTAAAGAGAGAAAACAAAGTGTTAAGACAGCTCACTGTTTTCAATGCTCAATTGAATATTAAACGTTCTTTCTATTTAACATTCTCAGGACAAATTAATTTATTAAAAGAGGCATATGACACCGTTAGAAAAAGAACAAAATAATACTAACCAAAAGGAATGGATTTGTTAATCATAGGATGTAGGCATAAGAAGCCCAGCCAAAGATTAGCTTTAAAAGCACTATTAAAAATATATCCAAAGACAAGAATTTAAATTAATTCTGAACTATTTCTAACTAGTCTTAGATGTGCATTACTGTGTTGAACATGAACTTTTTCATACCGAAACTGGATTAGTTAAAACTTCTCGCATGTACTCAGCCACTGAAATAGGGCCAGTTGACTGGATTTTGGATGTGAGATGTTTTAGCATCGGAGTGCTGGGCAGGAGTTCTTCTTGGGGAGTATTCGAGTAAGCTCTGGACTGGGAAACGATCAATTTTCCTGGAGCAAAAACAAAGCAATGAGAAACTTAATTACAGCACATTAAAATAGCCCATGACACCTCTACCTCTAGAGTAGTGTGCGGTGTTTGTCAATAGTGTAGTGAGTCAATAGTCCCCGTTTTTCAGTATTTAGTTTCCAACTACCCTTACCAAAAACCAATTAGAGCACATACTTTTCAATTAAAAACACTCCATGCTCCACCTATATAAGACACATTACAAAGCAGAGTCAGCCATTGGGCTCATGTAGCTCTTTTTGTAGTTAGTAGCTAGTTGACCCAAAGGTCCAGCAGTGTCTTGAGTAGCTCAGTACCCTGTTCTCAGATTTGAATGCATTTCCACATACAGAAGTTGTCATTTGTGACCCCTGGTTGCTGTTATCACTCTTGATACTGTATACACACACTATACATTTGGGGATTTTGAATACTTAGGTCACTCCTCTTCTCTGTACAAGAATAAAAAGGCTCAGTTCCATCAGCCTGTCAGTCTTGGACATTCCTTTAAGACTTTCCTCTTTTTTGGACTGATTCCAGAGCAGCAATGTCTGTTTTGTAATGCTGTGCCCACAATCACTCTCAGTACTCTAAACAAAGTCTTGCGTTGCACATTTCTAACATAACGTCCCTTGATTTCAATTCTTTGCTTTTAGGTATAGATCCTAACATTTTCTTTGACTCTTTATTGCTGTTACTGCTTCGCCAATTTGCCTAGAAAATACAGATGTGTCCAGGTGACAAGTGAAACTCTCCCTGCCCCTGCCAGGATTCAGTCCCAGTCCCATGTCCCAAACAGCGCTGATCCCTAGGCAGCGGACGACCCTACCACACGATGACACCTCATTCTCCGCCACGGGATAATTCGGCACAACAGCAGAGACTAGTGTGGCTCTGGTCTGCCCCTGCTCAGTCCCAGCCACCAGAGATCCCAGAGCCACACGGAACCACGTTACAGCCGGAGAAGAACTGCTCTATTCCACAATACACTGCTGCAGCAGAGTTTCACCCTGTCCAGATTCCAGAGGGGGGTGACGTCACTTCTGTAACTGGCTCAGTGCACGAGCCCTGTTACATCAGCACAAACACCTAAGTCTTTTAAAAAAAAAAGACCCGTCACGCTCATCGAGCATTTCCCATTTTGTGTTTGTAGTTGATGTTTTTTTCCCCACTATATTCATGCAAAAACCTGTGCTTCTCTGCATGTGTTTACCCAGTCTAGAAATAAACTTAAATCTTTTGGAATTTAATTTGTTGTTTCTACAGTGTATGCCCACCTTCCTTTTTTAGTACCATCTGCAAACTTGACGGGTGTACTAACTCCACCAGAATCCAGATTATTGACATAAACTAGGAAGATTAGTTGTCATAGTACAGACCCCTGTGTTACTCCACTAGTTACAGCAAACCAAAGTCAGCATTTACTCCTTATCTGTGGTTTCTATCCATTAACCTATTCTCAGGCTCTACATGCCTACTCTCTATGATTTGGGAATGCACCCCCTTATTAAAACCTTTCTCTAAGGCCTTCAGAAAATCGAAGCACAAAAATAGTGTATGTATTGTGTAGTGTAGAGTCCAAGCATAGGAGTTGCTTTTTCAAACAGCTCTTGTCTAGTTCATTTTCTCAGACCGACACTCCTCCTACGGCCCCAACGACGTCCGTCGCTGCACTGGGTTAAGTCACTTGCTCAGGGGTACAGCGGCACTGCCACCGGGATTCGCGCAGGGCTTTCACTGCCTCACCGACGAAGTGGAAAGAGCGACTGTGAGGGGAGAATGTGAGGAAGAACAGACGCCTCCAGCACACAGCTGCTTAAACCGCTCGCCCAACACACACCCACGTCTGCCAGCAATACATGAAGAGCTGTCGAACCTGTGCTCATGAAGGAGTTAACCATATCTTTATTTAATTCTCAAAAATCGTTTAATTGTAATGCCTTGGAAATAACATCAGTCAAAAATTAAACCTCAATACGACAGTGGTTAATTCTACATATAATGCTTTCCTAGCTCGTTTTTCATTTTCTCTTACCTAAGCATCTCTTCGCACTGAGTTGCTTGAAAGCTCTGTGTAAGTGCTTTAATTGCATTAATATTTTCATGGTTTTACGCAGTATTGTAGAAATACTTCAGGACACTATTCACGTTACTGTTGAAAACAGCACCTTACTACCTTATAATAACATGCTCGTATCATAAAGAGCTGGCTGGTGCGCAGCATAGCACCACGTGATCACATGATGCGTTTACCTTTCAACTTTGAACCCGTGCGTAGCAGTCCGTCCACCAGGTCCTGTTTGATCAAGAAAAATTAAATCATAATAAAAATAAGACTGAGAAAGAAACATAAATACCCATATCAAATATATATTTTTTCATTTCGTTTTTATTTTCATTATTTATCCCACTTTAATGTCTTTTGATTAGATGGGTTTTATTTTCTTCTGTGTGTATTGTTATTTCCCTTCTGTGGCCTAGGGTGTTTCTCTAAGGTGTCCATGCTCTGAAAACCAGCATGGTTCGAAAACGGCAGGGAGAGTTAGAAACATTTAAAGAAAATCTGGATGACGATGAACCTGCAAAAGATGAAGATGAAGATGAGGGAGAAGGAGAGTCAAGCATGGAAGGGGATCAGGGAAATTCTAAAGATGAATTTACCTTGGAAGACGTTTTACGTCTTGGGGGAACTAAGGTATGTTGCTCTGCGTGGCGTTGATGGGATTTGAACAAGCGTGTCTCGGGAACTTTAGAAAATTAATTGTTACGTTGAATAATGATTTATTATGATTATAGTGATTTATTATAATTCAGCGCGTTCGAAATAAGAGTATGTCTGTGGTTGTTTCGCCGCTTTAAAAGTCCGGCTTTTTAACGAATGTTTCGAGTTTGCAGTGTTGCTCGAATTGCAGTGCACTAAACAACTTTTTCCCCGTGTTGATTTGCGTAATTTTATAAAGCCCTTTGTCTTATGGTATTTTGTGTACATAATGCGTGGTTATTGTGATTTTTCTTCTTTTAATTATTGTACTTTCAGACATCCATTACGAACTGTTGCGTCGTACAGACGAAAGGTGCCGTGTTAGACAACACTTTTGAGTACCTTTAGTTTTCCTGCAATGAATCAAGACCTGTATTCGGATTTACTTAGCAGTTTTAAATTAAAAGTCCAAACTCCCGTCTTTCGAATTTTGCTACAGAAATAGAAAACAAAAACCTGCATTTATAACAACAGAGCTGTGACCCATTCTTTACTCCAACGTTACAAATAAGGATTCTCCCAGTTTAGAACACTAAAAGGCTTTCACAAAGAATTTTTTAGTATGTTGTGAATATTTTCCACTTTGACAGTGACCGAACTGAAAACAATGTATGTTCCTGAGTCCTAACCTCAGTTGTGATTTCTTCCTCTACAAACTGATGACAGACTCTACATATAGAAGGTGCCTGTAGATATGCAAATAATGATTGGCTGAGCTTTCTCAGGACTGCATTGTAGTCTGTACATTAAGAGGTTGATGCCATTGATGATGCTGCTGAAGACAAATTGCAGCAGATGAACTAGTGCACCTCCTTGTCCCTGACAGAGGACAGTGAACTACAGTGCGTGTTGCACTGTGTGGTGTTTGAACCTGTGAATCTCGTCATGCGTTTTCCCCTTTCCTCTCTGCAGGCAGACTATGCCATGCTTGTGTCCGTAGACGAGTCCATTGAGCTGACGGATGGGGGAAAGAAAGGGGCCATCGACGACCTCAAGGATGGCGAGCTGGAAGCTTTCATCAACAAGCTGGGGATCCGCTCCCACTCGGAGTCCTGGCACATCGTGCACGACGAGCCCCAGGAGCAGGGCAGGAAGGACACCGGCCCGAAGAAGGAGGGCAAAAAAGCCGGAACAGAAAAGGGGAAGGCAGAAAAGAAAAGTAAGGACCAGGGGACAGAACAGAATGAAAAGCCCAGCAAGAGCAAAGGGGCTCTTACTGCGGACAGCACAGGGAAGAAGACGAAGCCAAAAATCAACGTGTTTGAGTTTCAGCCGAGGCAGGTGCTGTTGATCAAGCCTGGTGGCAAGTGGTACGACCTGGACTATAGTAACGAATTTACTTCCCGGCCACAGGACGGAGCGCTGGTCTCCCAGTACAAAGCCCTGGCCCAGAAGCTGTTCGAAGCCGAGACGGAGCTGTACAAGAGCAAAAAGAACGTGCAGAAAGGTGCCAGCTCCACCTGGATGAAGACCATCGTCTCCACGGGCACGCTGGTGGATAGGATGGCAGCGATGACCGTTCTCATTCAGGACGCTCCGGTCCATTGCCTGCAGTTTGTGGAGACGCTGGTCAGCCTGATCAAGAAGAAGGGCAGCCGGAGGCAGAGCCTAATGGCCCTGGACACTTTCCGAGAGCTCCTGTTGTCAGACCTGCTCCCAGAGCACCGCAAGCTACAGGCCTTCTCCCAGCACCCTTTCGACAAAGTCGAGGAGCTGTCCAGCGGAAACAGGGACGCCCGGGACCGCCGCCTCATCCTCTGGTACTTCGAGCACCACCTGAAGCACCAGGTAGCAGAGTTTGTCGTGGCCCTGGACGGTCTGGCGCACGACACTGTTATGGCAACCAAAGCCCGGGCCTTGGCAACCGCTCACGAGCTGCTGTGTTCCAGACCCGAGCAGGAGAAGGCCCTCCTCAACCAAGTTGTTAACAAGCTGGGAGATCCCGAATACAAAACAGCCGCCAAGGCCTCCTACCTGTTGGAGACTTTGCTACGCAAGCATCCAAACATGAAGACGGTGGTGTGCGGTGAAGTGGAGAGGCTGATGTTCAGGCCCAACATCAGTCTCAAGGCACAGTACTACTCTGTCTGTTTCCTCAACCAGATCTTGCTGAGCCACGAAGAAAGCAATCTGGCCAACAGGCTGATCAGTATCTACTTCTCTTTCTTCCGGGCCTGCATCAAGAAGAAAGACATTGAGTCGAAAATGCTGAGCGCCCTGCTGTCTGGCGTGAATAGGGCCTACCCTTATTCCGAGGCAGGAGACGAGAAAATAAAGGAGCAGCTGGACACTCTCTTCAAAGTGGTGCATTTAGTCAAATTTAACACCGCTGTCCAGGCTTTAATGCTTCTGTTTCAAGTAATGGATTCACAGCAGACCGTCTCCGACCGATACTACGTTGCGCTCTACAAGTAAGCCACAGTTTAAGTGTATTCTCCCAGTACGCATACACATTTTTTCCTTCCTGACCGCTGTAGTTAAAAGGTCATTTCGGACCGTGAGGATTGTGTTTTAAGAGAGGAGATTCAGTGGTAGCTGTGAAACTATGCTCTTTATGATTGGCAGTGGCGTGAAGAGTAGTATTTGTACGGCTTGAAGAAGATATCAAGGAACAAGTAAAGGTTTATTCCATGCTGAAAAGAGGAGAAAAGAAACACACGTTTTTGGCTGTGGAGTCTTCTTCAGGTCTTCTTATCAATACAAGTAAAACTAGACACTGTCATACTTTTACTGCAGTTTTACGTCTGTATTAGAAAAAAAGGTAGAGCAGAGGTTTAGGTAGGGTTATAGTAATAAAGTTATAGTGCAATTTTTTCTAGTGGAATGCATTTGTTCTCGAGAGATTTGTTGTATCAGCTTTCTAAAGAAAGAGATATATAGTAAACTATTTTAATAAGAACTTATATGAATGAGGGATTTGGTGTTGATTACATTAGTCATTGTTATTGGTTATAAACCGATAGCATGGTTATGTATAGAGGACATTAGAAAAAATTATTTTGGACAAGGGTTTATTTATCACGGGTGTTATTAATCTGTTGAAAGGCTGAAAAAGTAAGTTTAAAATAAAACATTTTTCTCTTTTAGCTTAAGTATAATATAGAAATAAACCACTGTTTTGGTTTTTAGTTTTCCTCCTCCTCGTTGTGGGGTCTAAATTTGAAATGCTGCATTTGAAATGTTGTGTTGCAGGAAGTTACTGGACCCTGGCCTCTCGCAGTGTTCCAAGCAAGCCATGTTTCTGAACCTGCTCTATAAGTCCCTGAAGGCAGACATTGTACTGCGCAGAGTGAAGGCCTTTGTGAAGAGGCTTCTGCAGGTCAGCTGTGAGCAGAGCCCCACTTTCATCTGTGGAGCCCTCTACCTCGTGTCGGAGGTCATGAAGGCCAAGCCGGGCCTGCGAATCCTGCTTCAGGAGAACGGGGTAAGCTCTTGGCATCGCTGTTTGGCCTGTCGGATCAGTCCGGATAACAGACCACAGTAAACCCTCGCTTTAATGGACTTCAGATTTAACAGTCCTAATAGGCTTAAGGGGAATGATGTCTGTAAAAATTCCCAAAACACCGGACTTTCCCTGCAATAACAATGAAATGTACAAATAATAAAACAAAATAAAAATAAGTACTGAATAGGTTTAAGCTCAGGAATATCAACGGTGCCCCATAGGCTTACGATGGGTGTTGTTTGTGTTACATATGCTTTAGCAAATTGTATACAGTATGTTTATTATATATGAAATAAAGAGATTGTATATTTATACTTAAAGGCACAGAATTGTGTTGATTGAAATTGTTAAAAAAGTAAAAGATCCAGTAAATATAAACATATATGGTGTATATATAACATGATTATTTTTCTCTCATAATAGTGTTTTGGGACTTGAAAACCTCGTATGTAATTTAATGGACGTGTACTTTAACAGACACCTCTTTAGCCTGTTAAACCGAGGGATTACTGTACCTGTCATAATCAAAGGTAGTTATTGAAAACTGAATAATTAATATTTTTCTGTTGAATTCTTTAAAAAAGTAAAGAGACGGCCTTGTTTTCTAACCACATATCTGAGAAGAATGAAAACTCTGAGCTCTGCTAAACCCCCATGACTGATCTTTGGTGTGCAGGAAGGCGAGGAAGAGAAGTTTGAGGACCTGGATGAGGATGATGATGACTCCGAGGAAAAGTTTACAGATGCTGATAAGGAAGAAGAAGGTGGACAAGGCCAGACACAGGCCGAGAACCCAGTGAGAACTGCCCCGTCCAAGCCAACGGCATCATGGGTACACCACCAGAACCTTGAAGGTGAAGCTCGTTCAGTCTCTCCCTCCCCTTGACCATACAGGAAACACCATCAGTGCGGACTGTATGAAACGAGAATTGTCACAGCAACTGGTGATTGGCCTTCATTACAATACAACGGGCCTCTTATGAGATAGTTCAAGTAGGTACTGTAGCTGCGTCAGCATGCGGAGGCTGCAAAGAACAAGTAAAGGTTCATTCCATGCAGAAAAGAGAAGAAAAGAAACACAACGTTTCAGTTGGGGAGCCTTCACACACCCGAAAAGGGCTCCACAGATGAAATGTCATGTTTCTTGTCTTCTCTGTTCAGCCTGGAATAAATCTTTACTTGTTCCTCTTATGAGATAGAACAAGTTGGCTTTCTTGAGAACTCCAGTGTTTGTGAAACAGCATGAAGTGTAATTATCACCATTATTAACACCTTTGGACCACAGCTCATTCTTAAAAGGAGAGCACACTGTCCACCAGTGCAGCTGAAGACTAGCTCTTTCAGAAAAACGACCCATGATTGATTCCACTTAGGCGTACATTGCCGCTTTTTTTGTGCTCTCGTGCAGCCTTGGCGTGCTTAAGTGTTGCCCCTTCCAGGCAATCCATTAAAACGGGGCAGCAACAACGTCCGTGTGCACTGTAGAGGATGATGTAGTGTTTGTGACACAGGAGCACAGGAGAGAAAACGGTACATCTGATTGTGGTTGTAGCAGCGCTGACTCCTGCTGTCCTGCAGGTGGGAAGAATCTGGGAGCCTACGACCCCCTGCACAGAAACCCTCTGTACTGTGGGGCTGATGGCAGCACTCTGTGGGAGCTCGCAAGGGTAAGAGTCCAGGAGCCAGTCAAGCATGATTATCCTTGGGTCGCGTGTTTCGCCACAAGAGAGTATTGTCATCTTTACAGCTCCTGCAAATGACTAATCATAAAATGATTCATTATAAATGATTGATTAATCACTTATAAATGATTACTAAATCATAAAAAAAATTATATGGTAGGGGGGGAAGAAAGCATTGTAATATATGGGAGAGTGCATGCAAGTGAACAATTTAAAAATTCTGTGTTTTGTTTATATTGTTTGTGTTGTACCAAGAGCTGGAGTGATATTACGCTTTTAAGCAGCTTTGATGACTTCATACCAAGTTATTGTGTTTTTTTTTCCAGCTCTCTGCACATTTCCACCCCTCAGTGGCCCTTTTTGCCAGCACAATCTTGCAGGTAAAGTCTGTCTCTCTGTAGGGCATGTTAATCCCGTTAAAGGAGAAAGTACCGAAAGAGAGAAAAAAGTCGTCGGTATTTTTAATCTCCATGCAGACTTCCTGTAGATTTTACTTTAACTTGTGGAACCTACTGAAGCTTTCATCGTTAGAATATGTTACAAAACGGCTTGCTGATCTCAGAGGTATGTTTGTTCTGGTAAATATTTTTCAATATGTATTTCATGATTGGTAGAATACTTTTTGAAAGCTTCAGTCCTTTATGAGGAAAGACAGGAAGTTGTACCAAAAGGAAAATGCTTTGAAATGTGCATGACGGTAGTCCTGCCCCAGTCGCGACCAATGTTGTTGCCGAATGTGTCACAACAAAGAAATGAAAGAAAGACTCAAGCTGGGGTGGGTGCTTTTGTGAAGTTCAGGTCATAGGAGTGCTGTGACCGAACGTCGTCTTCATGAGTGTGGCTGTGTTCCTCCTGTCAGGGCGAGAGCATCGGTTACACCGGAGACCCTCTGCAGGACTTCACGCTCATCAGGTTCCTGGACCGCTTTGTCTTCAGAAACCCCAAGCAAAACAAGGGAAAAGGTAGCACAGCCTTGTTTTCTGCTCATCTCAAACTTCAGTTTTGCAGTGCAATGAAAACCATACTCATGACTGCGATCTTAAAATGGGGGGGGAAATGTATCCCTGCTTCCAATTAATATTCATTTGATTGGTTTTAGTCATCATCAGTCATGAGGAGTTTCACAGAACAGAGCAAACTCAGGTTTCATCATCCGTTTGATTTGAAGTGGTATAATGGTGTGTTGCTGCTGTCACAGTAATTTAAGAATTATTTGTCATTTGCAGTTGAAGTACCTCCTCACCTTGATTTGTTATTTCTTACTTATTTTTCAGACAATGTAGACAGTGTGGTTATGCAACCCAAACAGAGACTGTCAATGAATAATGTCCGCAGTTTGCCTGGTGAGTTACTCCAATTCTTCAGATAAATTGTGGGAAAGGTTTAGAATGTTTGCTTTTTTTTCAAGCAGCACCTCTTTAATTTCTCACAGTGAACTGTCAGGAGTTTCTTGAAAAAGACGAGAGTCAGATCCCAGTGGATGAGATCTTCTTCCATCGGTACGTACATTACTTGAAAGCTATTAATTGCAAGGAGTTAGGAAGGTTTATTTTACAGATTAGGATATCTTTATGAAACATGAAGTTGTTTCCTGTCATTGTTTTATGAGGTTATGAAGGTGAAAAAATAAACAGGAATGTTTTAAGTTGTTCAAAGATGTACACTTTTGGAAAAAGTAGTCACTGCAAGAAGTTATTGCAAGAAGCTCCATAATAAAAAACCTCTTCTGTATCTCAGGATGGGACTTCCATGTTCAGTGCAGAATGTTCTGCTTGGATGCTAGTGAGACACTCCCAGTGACTGTCTGAAATTGGCTTAGCACTGTTGGGATTTAAGACTGGGCTCTTAAAGAAAAGGATTTGTAGTAGTAGGTGCTGTGTTTGTGCAGTGACTGGCACTGGAGCAGTGCTGTTATTGATTTACAGGGTGTGAAGGATTGTAAACGCTTTCACATCAGCAGTTTCTGAGAATGCTAGCTTAATTCTCACAAGACTGAGGAGGTGTAGCTATTTCAATTAAAACATCAAGCAGCTCTTAAAGAGGGACTGAAACGCTATCTTTATATTTCGGGGTTTGGAAGGATCAGCATTGATGAGGGCATTTCAAACCACGATACAAATAAAATGTACACAGTAATGTGTAAAACCTCCAATTTACATCACAAAATAGACAAAATTTCCAGATATACGCACCCCCATATTCTAACAAGGCAACAAAACTTCCGATGACATGTAAAATGTTTTTTATACTGTCAGTGAATTTATTTTGTTACTGAGGTTTAAGAACGAGTCTGAGAAATTGGGACTGCAGTTCCCCTTTAAGAACTCGGATAAAGTGTTTGGAGATTTTACATTTTAAATAAAACTAGGTATAACAACACCAACAACACCAGAATAATTATACGGGAATATTTTAATATTTAAATTATGATATACCTCTTTTATTTTTCAACGTTGTTTTTTTCAGGTGTGGTGATGACTTGATTGTAGTCTGTAAAGTACTTTGCTGAAGTATCATCTGTTGTTTCTGAGACCCAGATTTGTTTTAGCACTGTTGTGTATCGAGTACGCCACAAAAGAGAGGTTCACAAAATTAAAAGATGGAACTTTTTTTCTTCCTATTGCCGAAATGTCCAGGTTTTTTAAAAAACGGGAGAAGGAGAAGGAACTGCACAGGCCTCGCGGAGGCAGGGACGACGAAAGTGTTGAGGATGTGGATGATGACGAGTTTGAGAGGGCACTGGGTGAGTCCTTTGTGATACGAAGAGGTTTTTTTAAGCCCAGAGACTGGGCTGAGCACACTGGGAGACACACCATAGGCTGCTAGCTGGAAGGAGAAAACTGAGCAATGGTTTACATGCACAGAGACTGGGCTGAGCACATTTGGAGACACACTATAGGCTGCAAGCTGGCAGGAGAAAACTGAGCAATGGTGCACACGCCCAGAGACTGGGCTGAGCACACTGGGAGACGCACCATAGGCTGCGAGCTGGCAGGAGAACAGAAGCGGAGCTGTGCATATGGGCAACGGTGGTGCGATAGCAGGCGGTGACCGGTCCGGTCCAGTCGGTTTAGCAGTCGAGCAGGAGGCCGTGGTGCTCTAGTAGGTGGGTAAACAGAGCAGGGAGGAGGAAGACGCAGAAGCAGGGTTTGTAGCCAGGCACTAGGTAGACAGGCAAAAGTACAGGGGCACGCAGTCCAGAGTATGTGGTCAGAGCCAAGAAACACTGTAGCAGAGCACCAGGGGAATGTCCAGGAGCCGAGGTCACGTACAAAACGAGGGTCAAACATCCAGGACGCAGCCAAAGATCGGGAGCTAGAGAACTCGGGCGCTTTGAGAAGCCACCTTTAAAGGCGCTATATAAAATAAAGTTTATTATTATTATTCACTCAAAGCTAGGAATTTAAGTGGGCTTTGAGAGAATTCCTTAAATATTCTGCACATCCTGCGAAGGGCGTGAAAGAGCCCTCACAGGTGATGTAGATTTCCTGTCAGAACGCGCTTCCATGGTAACCAGTACTGAGAGACAGCCGGCTACCATGGCAAACTGTAGCTTGCCCCGCAGCATTTTCAGACTGACAATACCATATCACGTTATTACTTCAGTATACTGTAGACTAATATTAAAACTGTAATTCAAGCAAATAGCATTGGAAAAAATAGCAGAATTTCACATACCTTAATTTCTAGTGTTAGCTTACTTTTTATATCACTGGAAACACTTTTTGATAATCACCTGATCTGATTTTGTGGTGAAATCTGTAATTTAAATGCTCGATGATGTCGTTCACAGATTCATTTGAAGGAGATAGCTACTTCACAGAATTTGAGGACAACAGTCTCGATTTTGCTGGGTAAGTTGAATTTGACTTTTTCAGTATACATTTTCGTATAGACTGCAGTTATCAATATTGTTCTTAGATGAAACATTAGTCAAGAGTTAATTGGAAGGTCTGCATTCTAGTCGAATTTTTGGATCGTTCTTACATTAAAAACAGACAAGGAAATCGCTAGACTTGCCCCCTTATGACCATTTGATTAAGTAAAAATATTTTCTTTACTGTCAAATGCATGACTGTTGGGGATAATAAATGAGGCTGCTTGAAAGTACATCAGGGGCAATCTGTTTTTGAACATTAAAATAGCAGTGTTTCTTCTTCAAATAAAAAGACATTCCTGACTTTAAATACACCATTATGGGGTACTTAAAGCATGAGTCTCCATTTTCAGCAATATGAAGAAGACGGCCAAGCAAGGCAAGAAGGGGGACTCGGACTCGGACTCCGACCTGGAAGAGGGGGATCTGGACGATGATGAGGTGTCTCTGGGCAGTATGGATGAGGAGGACTTTGGAAACGAGCTAGAGGAAGATGGTGGAGCATTCATGGACGTGGGAGACGACGACGACGATGACGATAAAGGTGCCTGCCAAATTACATATTTGCAGGAGGAGGGGGATCATAATTGCATTTGTATAGCACTTTTCATCCCAAAAGAACCTGAAAGTGCTTTAAATGTGGGAGGGGGCATCATCGCTCACCTGGATGATGTGAAGAAGCCATTATGCACCAGTATCTCCACCACACAGCACACCAGTTAGAGAAGTCAGAAGTCAGTACCTGGAAGGGAGACCTCCTGGGAAAAACTAAGGTTGCTGCTGGAAGAGGTGTTAGTGGGGTCAGTAGGGGACGCTCACCCTGCGGTCCATGTGGGTCCTAATGCTCCAGTATAGTGACGGGGACACTACATTGTAAAATGGCGCCATCTTTCAGAAGAGTGTAAAACCGAGGTCCTGACTCTCTGTGGTCATTCAAAATCTCAGGGTGTTTCTCGAAAAGAGTAGGGGTGTTACCCCGGTGTCCTGGTCAAATTTCCCATTGGCCCTAACTAATTATGGCCTCCTAATAATCCTTATCTCTGAACTGGCTTCATCACTCTGCTCTCCTCCCCACTGAGAGCTGGTGTGTGGTGAGTGTACTGGTGCACTATGGCTGCCGTTGCATCATCCAGGTGGGGCTGCACACTGGTGGGGGTGGAGGGGAGTCCCCATTACCTGTAAAGCGCTTTGAGTGGAGTGTCCAGAAAAGCGCTATATAGGTTTAAGCAATTGTTATTTTAAGTATTACCTGTAAAGCGCTTTAAATGGAGTGTCCAGAAAAGAAGTGCTTTATTATTGTTGAATTATGTTGAATGCCAAATTTGCATTTTTGCAGTTCTTGTCTTTTAAATTCTTTTAACGTTTTAAGTTCATGTTTAATAATCCAAATATTCTAGTTTCCATGAGCAGTTTTATTTCATAATTAACCTATAATTCTGTGGAGAGATCATAAAGTAAATCAGTCCCCAGACATCCATCCGTTTTCAGTAATTGCATATTCAAATACAAAGATGCTTGTCCACACCGCTCTTCCATTCGGATTTTACATGAGATCGATAAACTAACAAATATTTACTTTAAAAATAACTTTAAGTACAACCATATAAACATGTTACTTACATTTATGGGGCTTCAGCTTTCTGGTGGGGACTGCACCCGTAGCACGTCCTCCGTGTTTACATGTGTTGTGCAAATCAAGTATTACCCGTATACTATTAACATGATTTATTTATTTTATTTTTCTAGATCTCAATCCAACCGATTTTCTTAAATATACCTACCAGTACACAGGGCGATTGTTGCATAGGCCTGTACAGGAATATCAGATTTAATTTTGGTTGGAGGCAATAGCTCCTTTGGAATTCTGCCATCTTTCTAAACTGATTTTCTCTTTCAGAGATGGAAGATATTGACACGAATATTTTTGAAGGTAGGTCTGACATCTAGCTACCATAATCTCTTCTCACTCCTTTCAAACGCAGATCTTAAATTTCTTCAGCAGTTTTACTGTCTGTAAATTTCAAATGTGTATATTTAGTTTTGTGATTTGGAGCTACGTGGTAATGGCTTTAAATAATGTAGTTTAGGTCTACCTAATCTAAGTTTTTGAAGCAGTAGCGGTAGACCTTCTGGTAAAGAAATCATATTTCTGATTTAGAAGTTGAAGTTGGAGAAACGCCAAAGATCAGAGCAGGTCCCAAAACAGGCAAGAGGAAGAAACCAGAAGATCTTGACCTTTTGGGTTCTTTAGGTAAGCCACATATTCTTCATGTCGCTATCAATTTTTACTGTATCAATTTTCAAGTATATGTTCAGAAGTAATTATAACTCTTAAACCTGAATAAAAATATTAAGTTCTGTTTCTGCAGGGTCAAAATCAGGAAAGAAGAAGAAAAAGAAGGGCTTAGAGGATGATAACATGCTTGCTACTGCAGAAGAGGTAAGACAATGCAAATCCTCAGACTTCTATATTTCAATACTGTAAGTCCTGTAATACAAAAGTCATGTTCCTTTAAGTAGTTATATAAACAAGAAAATGTCTTTCTCTGAATGTTAGATTTATGCATTTTAAAATGTATTTTCTTTTTAAAAAAGTCCCGTTTTAATGTTCTGGAATTGTGTAAAAGACACAATTTTAAAACACTGGGTTCAAAGGTATCATATACCACGATTTCTCATTCTGCAGAAACACTCTTATGAAAATCAAGGTGCACACAGACTGTCCCGGGTCTACAGCTGTTTAGTAACTGACACAGTGTACAACTCCATACGAATAATCTGAGTGCATATTGCAGAACTTGAGATGATCTAAATGTGAACACTGTTTTTTATCCTTTTAACAGTTTGGGTATCTCCTGGATGAAAACACAGGATCAAAGTTTGACAATATTGGCATGAATGCAATGGCAAACAGAGACAAAGCAGGTGAGTTTTGGAACAAGGAGTATTTCAGCACTGTTCCATGAAGTTTAGTATCAATGTTTATAAGAAGTAAAGGACTACAATACTAGAATTGTTTCTGGGAGGAACAAGAAGCACATAAAATAAATCCATTTAATTTTTTAGAGCTATTGTTTTATAATCCCATTTTATTCCTGCATCTGCTGTCTACAGTTTCATAGTTTTTGCCAAATCAGGAAATAGCTCAACTCTCAGCTATATACAACCTATATGGCATCATTAAAGTGAACAAGAAAATATACATACAGTGCCTATAGAACGTCTACACCCCCCTTGGACTTTTTCACATTTTATTGTTACAGCATGGAACTATGATGTATTTAACTGAGAATATTTGCCACTCATCAACACAAAGTACTCTATAATGTCAAAGTGAAAACAAAAATCCAGACATTTTACTAAATTAATTAAAAATAAAAAACAGAAAATAATTCAATGCATAAGTATTTACCCCCCCCCCCAGAGTTAATACTTGGTTAAACCACCTTTGGCAGCAATTACAGCTGTGAGTCTCTTTGGATAAGTCGCTATCAGCGTTGCACATCTTGACACTGGAATTTTTGCCCATTCTTCTTGGCAAAATTGCTCAAGCTCCATCAAGTTGGATGGGGACCATTTGTGAACAGCAATTCTTAAGTCATTCCAAGAAGCTTAATTGGAGTGAGGTCTGGACTTTGACTGGGCCACTCCAGGACATTAACCTTTTTGGTTTTAAGCCACTCGAGTGTGGCTTTTGCTGTATGTTTCTGGTCATTGTCCTTTTGGACAGGATTTGGAAGGTGAATCGTCTTCCAAGTCCCAGTGCTCTTGCTGATTGCAGCACGTTTTCCTCCAGGATTTTTCTGTACTTGGCTTCATCCATTTTTCCTTCTATCTTTATGAGTTTTCCAGTCCCTGCCGCAGAGAAGCATCCCCAAAGCATGATGCTGCCACCACTATGCTTCACTGAAGGGATGGTGTTCTCAGTGTGATGTGCTGTGTTAGGTTTGTGCCAAAAAAAAAAGTTCAGTTTTGGTCTCATCAGGCCAGATTAATGAATTGCGTGTGCTATTGTTGTCTTATGCACAGTTTCTTCCATCTCTGTCATGGAGGACTGTAACTCCTTTAGAGTTGCGTAAGGCTTCTTGGTGGCCTCCCTTGCTATGGCTCTTCTTGCTCGGACACTCAGTTTTGAAGGACGGCCAGTTCTAGGCAGATTCACAGTTGTTCCATATTTTCTCACCTTTTTAATGATGGACTTCACTGTGCTTTGAGGTATATTCAATGCCTTGGAAATTTTCCTATATCCTTGCCCTGACTGGTATTTTTCAAGAACCCTGTCTCAGATCTGCTTGGAATGTTCCTTGGTCTTCATGGTGTAGTACTTCCTTGGAAATGCACTAAGTGGGGAAGCTCCCACACACAGGTGTCTTTATTCTGAAATCATGTGAAACACCTGAACTGCACACAGGTGGACTCCAGTCAAGTAATTATGTGACTTGGAGAAGAGAGTTGGTTCATTCAGAGGTAATTTAGATGTGTCAAAGCAAGGGGGTGAATACTTATGCATTCAATTATTTTTAATTGATCTGGTAAAATGTCTGTTTTTTTAATTCGACATTATAGAGTACTTTGTGTTGATGAGTGGCAAAAAAATATCCGTTAAATACATCATGGTTCCATGCTGTAACACAATAAATAAAATGTGAAAAGGTCCAGAGGGGGTGTAGACTTTCTATAGGCACTGTATGTTATTTGTAGCATGCATTGTCAGAAGAGGTTGAGCCCTTAGTGCACTCAGCAGAACTAAGGCATTTGTTGGAGGGCTTAATGCAGCTCAGGCACATATCCAACCAACCGAGGTCACTGCTACACGGGTATTGTTAATTATGCTTAACTAACACCCAGTGCCAGAAACATCCAGATTTCTGTTATGCTTTCTCTGTAGCACATTCTAAAGTAGGTTTTAACTTTGTGGTCGCGTAGTTCTGCATTTATAACTTAAGATGAATGGCAAAAATGATATTTTTTCTACACCTAATCAAGTATTCTGTTTCTATATTTCTACTTCCTTATAAAACTAGTTACTTATAAACTTAATTTAGTTTCCCCCAGAGCCTTGACTGAGTGATGTATTTGAAGAGATGTTGCAGTTCTATACATCATGGCAATGTCTTGTGTTCTGAGTAACTGTAGAGGTGGCTGCTGGGTACTTTACCAGCAAAAGATACAGCTACCCGTGCGAGAAGAATATGCTTTTTTGCTTTTATTCAAGATACAAAATGTTTATTTGGCATTAAACTTAAATAATTACATCTGTTGCAGATACATGAAGGTAAAGGGTTTGTGTTTACAGAGTAATAACCATCTCTTGGGAAACTGATCTGACTTCCCTTAAATCAGTTACCTTAAAAACACTTGTGCTTTTGATAAAGGTTGAATAGTACGGCTTTAGAATGGTATAATCACACATTTTCAGTTCCCTGGGTGCTCGATACAGGACAGCCCACTGGTTTTATCGGTCGTGGCGCAGCTCCATTCACTTAACTTCTCTAACGTTCATTCCCCCCCCCCCCCAGGAGTCAAGCAGCTCAAGTGGGAGGCCGCGCGCGACGACTGGATCCAAGGTAGAGATGTCAAGACGCTGAGGAAGAGGAAGGCGATGTTCAAGAGGAATAAACACCTGGGCAAACCGAAGGGGGGGAGAAAAAAGCAGAATTAATGTGCTGCCTGTCAAAGAGTAAACTTCGAACAGATGCTGCTGCTGTTTTTTTATGCCCCGTATTTCTCCACTCACCTCACTGTGTTTTTTCTCTGGACCACGCCTTATTGTCCTCTTCCCGAATTCCGTAAATCCCTGCCCATTCGTGGGATTTATAATAAGCTGAAATGATTAACAATAAAATAAGACAAGTGAATTTATCTCAAAGATCCCATGTTTTAGTACATCTTTTATATTAAAATATATTTCCAAGCTATTGAAATACTTGTAATTTTATTCTTTAAAGTCTGTCGGCATGTGAGCCAGTTGGAGAAGAACCAGCCAGACAAATGCTTGTACCTGTCATGCCTGACTATTAGGATTATTGTCCTAATAGGATTACTATTACTGATTATTAGGAGGCTATAGGCCAGGGCCAGGGGGAAATTTGGCCAGGACACCAGGGTTACACCCCTACTCTTTTCGATAGACACCCTGGAACCTTTAATGACCACCGAGAGTCAGGAACTGTTGGCGCCTTTTTACAGTACAGTGTCCCTGTCACTATACTGGGCCATTAGGACCCACACAGACTGCAGGGTGAGCGCCCCCTACTGGCCCCACTAACACCTCTTCCAGCAGCAGCTGCCTTAGTTTTTCCCAGGAGGTCTCCCATCCAGGTACTGACCAGGCTCACACCTGCTGAGCTTCAGTGGGCTGCACATTGTGAGTTGCAGGGTGATGTGGCTGCTGGCTTAGAACTAATTTACAACGTAGTAATAAAGATGAATGCCTGTACAGTAGGAATGTATACCCTTCTACCTTATGGAACAAGTAATAGGTTTATTCCATGCTGAAAAAAAGAAGAAAGAGAACACAACGTTTCGGCTGTGGAGCCTTCTTCAGGTGTGAGCCTTCCTCACACCTGAAGAAGGCTCCACGGCCGAAACGTTGTGTTCTCTTTCTTCTTTTTTTCAGCATGGAATAAACCTATTACTTGTTCCTTTGCAGCCTACGCATGCTGACGCAGCTCCCCACCTGAACTACTCCCTTCTACCTTATAGCAAGTTTCAGAAAACCATTAGCCTGACTATAACAAGAACATTTGTCCAGCTTTGCTCATCCACTTTCTATCAGTTTGATTCACACACCTTCTTCCAACCATACTGTACATTCAAGGATTATAGATATCCTTCATTAACTATGAAGTATGTTTGAAAGCTTTTTTAAAACTTTTCAATTGAAAATTGGGAAATCTATACTTGTACATATCTATTTTATTACACAATTCTCAAATGTGTTAAAAAAAGGATTTTTAAAAAGTCAGTACCTTCCAAAATGGATGGGAATCTCCTGTTCATTGTATTTCTGAAATCTGTCAAGATTAACACATTAAATGCACAATACATTTAATGATTATGATTTATCACTATGCAGCAGAAGCACTTTAAATCAAATAACTTTCTGAAGAGGTCTTCAGTGAACCGTATTTGAGGTTGAGGGAACAATTATCGGCACATTCAAGCTACAATGTCTTGGAATGATGCACTGAGCTCAAGGGTAAAGAAGGTAAATAAAGGCTATATTCACAAGGACAGAAATATCGACAAAAGTGATGTGAAGAAAGAAGAAATTCACGCGACAACAGGATTTATGCAGTGTAAGGCTATAATAATTAGCAGCAGTACATTTTCCTGTGTCACCAAAAAATGCTTGCTGGTTAAAGACTTGAAACTCCAAACCAGTTAGGAAGTATAGATCAAGAAAGGAAAACAACTGAGGTAGCCGAAGCTTCAATCTCCAGTCGCAAATTCAGTCAATTTCTTAAACCGTTAAAGATTATGAAGGGGGTAAGGAGATCACTCCCTACCGTGGTTCACTGATCTGTTAGTATGTGTCGGTAGCGTGATGCCTGATGAGATGAAACTTGTAACAGTTCCTACCTTGACTGGACTTCATCCTGTAAAAAAGCCAGTATACACCGAACACTCCGGCTACTTCCAGGAGTAATACACCTTTGAAGAGCTTCCGAGCAAAAGGTTCCATGGTTTTGGGTGCCATTTTGAAATCAATTACGAAAATCTACCTATAATAATATAAACTGTTTATTCCAAATACAGTGTCCCAAGTTTTGTAACTAAATCTATCAAAGTATCACGTTTGTTAACAAAATCTGGTTTGCAGTTCTGCCCGATGGTCAATGCGCTCATATAATTGCGCATTCATGCAAAGCCGAAAGTGGTCCGCAACTGCTTAGTTTATGAAGTTAAATTTATACCAAACAGACTACATGTTAACGCACGTCTAGCGTTATAAACGACCCATCTGACCTTGCACCTCCATTTCTCTCTTCCACATCTACGGTGCGTAGGAAGGTACAATCAGTACGGTAAGACGGAAACGCGACTGTGGAGAGTATAAAGAAATACAAGGTGATAAAGTCACCAGAACGATTACAAACACTTTTCGATATATTTCAGAACTATTTTTTCTTTTAATGTATCGTATCTGAAGCTTCTGCATCAACCTTCAACAACGTTACTGAAATGCTAATAATTAATTCTTAATAAGAAATATAATAACGATACGATGTATGTCAGCGCAAGAAACTAAAAGACGGGTTTTACTTTTTTTAAAAAGATGCCAGTTAGTATTTTTTTATTTGTAAGACAAAAAATAAACACTATAGTTTAAGGGTTTGACACCAGGTGTCGCTCTATACACAACAATGATCACTACTTCAAAAGTATCACTTCAACATTTTTTGCAGCGCATTAAAATAAAAACAAATAGTATTTTAGTTCTAGCGTTGGCACATTGCCACATACTCCCCAGATACCTAACTCTTAAGTGTAGCTCACAAAGAGAAATAAATTAATGTGCACATCGAGCACTTTACCTTTTATAAATTGATATTGCTATACCATATGAATCATTATAAATCCTTACCCATTCATTGGATTTTTATTACTGAAATTATTAGCAATAAAATAAGACAAGATAGAATCTCAACTTCATTTTTATTCAGTGCCTGAATAATGATAATAATGATAAAACACCTTTTAGTTTGATAAAAAAAAGCAAACCCATAAATAATCAAAGAAATAAATGCTCTTATCTTCTTATATAATAAGACTATAATAAGTAAAAAAATATATTCTCATCCTTGCGGTAATGAAAAATTATCTTATTGAGGATTTTTAACACCATGCCAGTGTAATGCATTTACTCTGCTCTTCCCCTGCTGTGATTCAGTCATGATGCCTCAGGGCCATCTCTTATACAGCGGTGAACTCCTCAGCCACAAAACACTGAATCTTCTTTTCCCAGATTTTTCATTTTCTAACAGGGTGATATACACAGTGCACTGAGCCCTGATACACAAGCATGTGCTACTGTATATGTGCTCTACACAACAGTGCAGGGCTGTCACCGCTCAGCTCCGGGGCTGGAATAGCGTAGTGGGGAAGCCTTTGCACTCATACCTGAGAGGCTGTGGGTCTGAGCCCCTGCTGCAGCCACTGCTGTTGTACCCTGAATGAGGCAGTTTACTTCAATCGCTCCAGTCCAGCTGGATGTATGAGTGAGATGGACCAGTGTCCCATCCAGGTGGGGAGTCCCATGTTCTAGTCTGTCTAATGTTATGGAAACCAGGATGAGCCCTGGTCTGGTGAGCTGCTGTGGCTCTTGTAAAGACTTTACATTATGACCTGGGGAGGTAATAATAATGTCATTGGCCAAACTGCTTTATACCATACAGTGTCGCAGGACGCTGGAGCCTACCGAGCAAGCAACGAGTGCAAGGCAGGGTACACCCTGGACGGGACGCCAGTCCATCGCAGGGCAAGTGCAAGCTAATCATACATGCGGACAATTTGGAGCCACGGTAAAGGCAGACTGGGGAAATTTGGCCCGGACACCGGGATAACACCGTACTCTTATCGAGAAATGCTCTAGGATCTTTAATGGCCACTGAGAGTCAGGACCTTGGTTTAACTTCTCATCCGAAAGACAGTAATAATAATAATTCCTTACACTTATATAGTGCTTTTCTGGACACTCCACTCAAAACGCTGTACAGATAATGGGAACCCCCCTGCACCACCACCTTAGATGGGGATTATTAGGAGGTCATAATTTTTAAAGACCAGGTGGAAATTTGGCCAGGTCACCGGGGTAACACCCCTACTCTTTTCAGGAAACACCCGACCACAGAGAGTGAGGACCTTGGTTTTACGTCTCACTTTTTTACAGTATAGTGTCCCCGTCACTAAACTGGGGCATTAGGACCTGCACAGACCACAGGGTGAGCGCCCCCTACTGGTCCCACTAATACCTCTTCCAGCAGCAACCTTAGTTTTTCCCAGGTGTGAGTTGCAGGGTGATAAGAATATAGTAAGTATTTGGAAGTCCACAGATGGCAGTTGGACCTCAGCTGTTAGCGAGAAAACAAAAGCAGAATTACAGTCATTGATTGACACTGCAATAATTCTCAGTATTTAGGCAAGCTTTTCTTTCGTAGTCTTCTAAAGATTGAAGTAACTGAGAATCCGTTATTGCTCAGATTACATTTGATAATGCTTTGGAAATCCAAAGCCCTAGATGAAATCTCATGAAAACTGTCAGTATTGTAAAGGCCTATAGGGTCAGAGTGAAAATTATGCTTGCCTTTCTATGCCATATGCATGAAAAAGTTTGTAATTGACAAAATTATTGGCTGTATGGCTTGGGTGCCATCTTGGATTTGGCCAAAACACTTTTTTTCTGAAACCATAAAGCCTAAAAAAGTGAAACTTGGAATCTGTAAAGCCGACTGTTTTGTCAGCATTAATACCAACGTTTGTGGGGTCCTGGAACAAGGTACCCACAGAGCATTTCTTATTTTCTTATCTGAGATGTGTTGCACAATGTTACCTCATGCTCAAGATTTAGACTTGCTCAAGACAGCTGGTGTTCCAAACAAGTTGCTACATTAAAGCAACATGGCCACGATGAGCCAATCAAATCTCACGTTTGTATCTTGGTACATGTTGCAAGTTATGTTTATAGTAGAATGTTGTAGGTCTGTGACTAATCACAGATATTTGCCTATGAGAATTGTGGTGAATAACTGAATAAACCTTTGATTTATCCTCTGGTTAAATTATAAAATTAGTAGACATGGTTATGGTTACTATGGAATACAAATAGGAAACCTTATTGACAGGAAATACACTACCTTTATTCTGACCTTTCCATATTCTATTAACTGCTTACAGAGTACAAAAAGGGCAGTGGCTTTAGTGGAACACGTGTAAGAGCCTATTAATTATGATTGAGCACCCTGGATTGTAAGAGAAACCCCAAGAAATGGATTGACAGCAGCATCACATCATCAAACAGATTAGACCCTCTGGGACCTGATATCAAATATGGGAACTCAATGCCAGCTCACTTCCATCCCTTACTAACAATTCAAAAAAGAGAAGTGGTGGTTGTTGGAGACTCCAGTCTCCTGAACACCGCCAGTGAAATTTGCAACAGATACTGTAAGATGACATCAGTTTGCTGTCTCCCTGGAACTCAGGCTGCTGATATCGTCCAGTGAAATGACAGATAGCTGTTGTCCATGGCACAAATGACATTGATATAACACAATTAACATCCAAACCACGTTCATCATGCAATTCAGCAAGACACTGAAGAACAGGACAAATTCAGTGGGTTTCACAGGAATCCTCCTTTTAGCAGGCAAAGGAGCATAACCACAAAGATTAATCTGATAACAGGACACGTGGATAAGGCCATGATGTGCAGAAGGGGGCTTCAGCTTTCTTGGCCACTGACAGCCTTTCTATGGCAAAGGCCATCTGTACAGATGAGACAGATTACATGTGAATGAGACAGGCACCAGTCATCTTGGCACACAGACAAATGAAGAAATCCAGAAACATTATACAAGAAGGGAAGCAGGGAGAAGCCAAAAAACTTCCAAAAGGAGGTTGCACAGGGAATAAAGACATAAAAGACGAGAAAAGTTGACAGCAAAACTAAGGGACATGTAATTAATTGCTTATATCTAAATACTAGGAGTATTCAAAACACAGAGATTGGACGGTGCTGTATTAACAGGCAATTGCAATATATTTGGGATCACGTGAAAATGGTTGATTGAAAATGATTGCAGTGTATAGTAATGTATTATATACTGTTCCTGACAGTCAGGAACGTAGAAGAAGTATATTCAGTTTCAAGAACTAAACCTAGAGGAACCAAGAACCTTTGAATCTATAGGGACCAGACTGGTCGAAAAGCAAAATTGTAGTATAAACGAAAGTATAGTGTTAGGGGTATGCTGTATAATGAAATTAAGAATTTATGTGCAAAAGAAGTAGTTTTTATGGGAGACTTCATCTTTCCAAACACAGACTGGGGAAAAAAAACTCTGGGAATTTCAGCCACAGAAACTACAATGGTAGATGCTGTTAATGACTGCTTTCGTACTCAGTTTGTTGGAGAATCTGCAAGAGGAAATGTTTGCAGTGATCTTGTTTTTTCACACAATCAAGGCAGAGTGAGGCAAACAGAGGTGAGAGAACCATTAGGGACCTGTGACTGTAATATGATGTGTTTGGAAGTATATTTTGAAACAATTCCGTTTCAGTCTGAAAAAAGTCAGCAAAAGTCAGCAAAAGTGGCCAGCAGACTTTGAGGGACTGAGCCACAGTCTAAGAGAAGTGGAATGGGATATGGTATTGTATCAGTGGGAAATGGGTGGCAACAGTTTGAACAGAATCTGCTTGAAACAGAAAACACGTTTATCCAAAGAGTTGGTACATCAAAAGCTAGAAAACAACATCCCAATTGGTTTAACAAATCAATTTAAAAAATATAAGGGAATAGAAAGCGCTTTTCTATAGCATACACCTGAAACATTATATGGCCACCATTTTGTTCTCTTGTCGATGCACAGCCTGTGCCTGAGCAACAAACTGCTCTTGAGCAATAACCATTTGTCTAATTCATGTCAAACATGGTAGGCACCCTTATAGTGACATTACAATTAATGCAAGTTGAAATGGAGTTCCTTCTTAAACAGTGATGCCTGGCCATCATTTTGTTTTCTTTTGGACACCTTAACCAGCATCTCCGGAAATATTATACCTATGTCTTTTTAGTCCATTATTATATCACAAGTATGATCTTAGTGATATATGATTGGGAAATCAACAAATAATCTTAGGAAATCTTAAAGAAAGCATGCTATATTTATAACAAGATGTAAAAATGTAGTCCAATGAATCAAAAAGTGTCTATTAAACATTTTGTGATATGTGGTCTATTTCAGTAGTGCCTCATGAATACCTTTAACGCCTGTGAGAAACCTCCGCCTAAACGTGACAGTGTGATGCACAGGTGTCCCTATTGTAGCTCTATCTTCCAGTCATTTGTTTGCAGTACAACAAAGAAAATTCAGAGCCATTCTCCTACCACCTGTAGCGGAGGGCCTTATGAACGCCAACTTTCCACTTTCTAAATGTGAGGTGTTTTAGGAAAAAAACAAAGAAGCTTGTCTTAGAATAACCATGGGTAAACAAGATTAAGTTTAGACTTGGAAGGATCTCGAAAGATGAGTCAGATTACATTGTTGACCAGTTCCTTTTTCACTAGGAAAGCGCGAGAACATCCAGCGAACAGTTCAACATAAGAGTGTGGTTTTGGATATGCATTGCTTATCAAAAAAAGAGTTCACTGGTTTGTTTGAATCAATACACTGCACACAGGTGAACCCTTTAGTATCTAATTATAAGGGCTTTTTCTTTAGACTGTATTTTATCAAATTTAAGGAGATAAAAAAGTTACAATTGGGGCCAGTCTCACCTGTTAGGTAATTTGATGGTTTTAGTTTCCTAGTTGTAATGTTAATATATTTGTTAGGAAACTATCATTTCAAATAATAAAATGCAGAAACAATAACACAGTGGGAGATTACTCTATATAACATTAGAGTAAACTAAAAATGTGGGATTATTATTATTAAATCAATGACATCATTACAGGTTTTATTAACCTTATTAATAGATCTTGAGTGTAATTCAGATGTTAACCGTTCGTCCGTGATGATGAAAATGCAAATACGAGTCTTTGAGGCTGAAAAGAGACAAATCTTAAAGTGTAGTATTCACTTGCACCACATATTTGTCTTGTATATATATTAACTAATTGTGAACCTATTGAGACATAATACAATAATTTAGGAGATTTAGGAAGAAAGCCTATGCTTTTTCAACACAAAGATAAGGTGAACATTAATGACTAGGGGTGGATTAAATCAGCCTTGAGATCTTTCACTGTTTACCAATCCTTGATAAAGTCTGCTGAGCAGGAAGTGGTTTTGTTTGGCAGAACTTTGCTGGCGTTAATTTTCAACTCTATTAAGTAAATACTGAAGGCAGTTGAGATGGTAGGGAGACTCCAGGATCCTTTTGCACAATTGAAAGCGACACCAGTGTTTTTGATATCATGAGGCTTTTATCTTCTGCAAAACATGGCATTTTTAAAGCTATTTTCCTTAAAGTTATTTTTAGTATACAGGTGTGGGTTTAAAGTTTTTCGTGATCAGATTCGTTTTGAAAACCCACAACCACCTCCCCTGCACAAACATACCTTTCCCCCTTCCTCAAAGCCCACTCTACCCCCAGATGGACCAGGGATCCTGTGAAACCAACCCAGCATAAAAGGAGCACATGGAACTTAATTACCTCTCTGTTTCAGATTGTCAATAGCTTTGCTTGCTCCACGCTGTCATGCATTTGACACGTACTCTGTGTTCCCGATCACGAGTCATGTATTGGCTCTTTAAGCCACCATTATATTCAATTACTACTTTAATAAAGTACATTGCTTCTGATTATTTTAGGCGATGGTGGAGAGACCAACCTTGCTTTCATGTTTCTTACACTTGCCTCCCAGAGACGAAGAATTTCTTCCCCGGCACCAAGGACCCGAGCAGTAGCTTTTTGTTATTTATGTCTCCATCATACCAATATCTGTATAACACTTCCATTTTCAACTTCAAATTCAAAGAGTCATGGATGACTTGCAGTCTTTCCACATCAGGGACAATTAACACAACATTTGTAGGCAATTAAAGTAAAAACATCACACACCCCTTTCAATTACAGTACAGTATAACCAATTCAGATAGTAAAAACATATTACTATCAATACAAAACATCTTATTCCGTATTATAGCCAAAAAAACATCCAGTTCTAGGTCAAGACAATAAATAGCCTGTTTATAACATTATGCCCCGTATGTATTTTTTTACAACATGTACATGTTAAAAAAACTATACTTCAGCCTTGGCTTTCTTCAGACAGTGACCGCCAGATCCGTACATGAAATGCTGCCCAAGGCAGATGTTTCTCAAAAACCTGATCTTGTGAATGAAAGGAAAATATGTGTGTCTAATGGGCCGGATCCGGCTGTGACTTGCAAATTCGCAGTGCATGGTGGCATCACAGCACCGGCCACATGTACTTCCTGGGGGCTGAGGAATACACAACTGTGTAAAGAAGTCATTGAACTTTAAAACAAGTGGCAGTATTTGCTCACCTGAAGTGCACACGTCTTGCCAACTGGGGGTTAGGAAGGCCTGAGGAAGACCGGGCAGCTGCTCTGGAGAATTGAGCAGGAAGTTTCGGGGGCTCCCTGTGGAGTGGCTGTTTATCGCCAGAAGCCCATTGTGTTTTATGTGAGGGAAGGCAATGTTTGTCTGAAACCCCAGGGAGCTGATGAGGTGCTAATGTGCTGAGTGGCTATGTCACTCGGCCATGTAACAGTTAGCCTGTTAGCTGTCAGGGTCTTTAAGGACAAAATTTATAGGCTCCCCAAGACTGGGCTCAGGGAGTTCTTCGTTAAGCAAACACAGATTGGACACTTATGTTGTTGTGCTGGTAGGGAGCTTTGTCACTGATCCCCAAGTGATACGTAGCTAATATTGAGCTCGCTAATTTGGCCGGGACCCCACGCTGTTTTTCAATAAACACTACAAATTGCAGATCTGCATATGGATTGACTTCAGAAGGACACAGGAAGGAAGAGGTTCCTGAAGAGTTATGAAAATCCCTTCGCTTCCTTTTTTTTCCCCCTTTGTACACTTTCACAACAGGAGAAAATAGCTCCAAATCTTAGAAATCCAATTCCACTCTCTAAAGGGAGAAAATCTCAAGGCCCCCGTCAGCTGACACAATGAAAGGACTGGCAATGCATCTGAAGATCACTTTGGTCACCAGTTTCAGTGTCAGTGATAATCCCACAGACGGTTGAGACTTGCAATCTTCCATCAGAGTAGAATACAAATAAGATGGCAGCAGATCTCACTATAATGGAAAAGGAAATGGCACAAAGCCCTTGACAGATGTAGAATTGAGACACATAAATTTCCACATGCTGGTGGAAGTGTAGGCCAACTTCAGATTACAATTTCTTTAAATTGATTTGAGTGAAAGTGAACCTGGTTTATGAGTTTATAATGGCTGGCATTTGACGCTTGTTGTAAGCAGTAAACCTGCCAATAAATTTGATTCTAATGATTAAATAACTCTGTGACTGAATACTACTCTCATTCAACATAACTAAACAATAGCATTATTCTGCTTTTCTTTCTTTTTTCTTGGCAATGCTTCTTGGCAAAAAAAAAATATATTCAAGGTAAAAGAAACAAAGAACTTCTGTGTGTCCTATAAAATAGTTATAAAACCGTGCTCTTGCAATATAGGAATTAAAAAAAAATGTAATCTAGAATAGCTGAGCATAAGAATACCAGTGCAACAGAGGATACCTTAAGCAGTTTTAATTAATTAAAAGTAAAAACGGGAAAATGGTGAAGACCAGTTATTTATCAGCCAAACTAAACTTCAAAACTAATCGTCAACAGCTACCCCTTCAGTCTTTTCAACTCTCTAAAGAGAGTTAACAAATCAGTCATTATACTGTGAAAGAAAATTGAGAGGGATGGTTTTAGTTTGGCCTGTTTTAAAGATGATTTTCAACACTGCCAAATTAATTAATACCAATTAGAAAGTTTACACTCCACTGGTGATAGCTGTCATTTAAATAAATTGCACATTCATGCGAACCATTGTACTTCCTGGCTTTTTAGCTGGGCATGTCAAAACAATAGAAAAGTAAAGGTCTAGGGGATGTAGTTTAAATTACAGAAATGTGAGAAGCAAGTTAAAATTAAACACACCGCCAGAAAACAATGCCAAACAGCCACGTGTTTTTTCATTTATGTTTGCTTTGTTTTTTCATTACAAAGTTATCTCTTAATTATTGTATAATGAAAAAATAATTAATATTCTAACAGGAAAAAAAGACCATCTACAGTTACTGCAGCCTTAAAATATTACTGTACCATTAATAAACTCGAAGAATGAACAAAATATGCCCAGTTTCTGAAAATGCACAACACTGGTCAGGGATTTAGTAATTTCTGTTGATAAAAAAAAATAGTACAATTAAAGAATAAATATATAAATATGATATGAAATAACTGTTTTAAAAATAAAATTAAATGAAATTGCATACGAATTTTAAATGAACTTTGACATTGGGATAGCAAACAACCTTTTCGTTCTTAAATGTGGCTGGAGGCTATGTTTTTTTCCAAAGCATTCATTAGAGATTCATGCATACTTCAAGAGGAAGTCATGCAAAATTAATAAAACCATCAAAAGTGTTACCTAGCTTTCTAATAACTGAGTACTGAAGTTAGTTATATTTAATCTGTACTTAAAAATAAGTTTAAAATACCATTATTAAGATAAAAAAGAAACAAATGCAATGTATCCATGCATTTCTAGGCATTTCAAAGGTAGTAATATTGCATAGAAATCTTGTCAGCTGGAGTTAGCTAAGTCTTCAGGGTCTTGTAGTATTACTACAGACTGAAGAGATTTACGGAGGAAAATCTGTATGAAGCTCTGTAGAGCTTCCTATGGTTATTTTATACAGAGCATGGTGAAATCCCAAATTTTCCTAGCTAAATTTAAACCAGTAATCCAGCAGCAAATGTCCAAAAGGCTAGAGCAATGACATTACTTATTACATTTGGCAACTTATGAAGTAAAGCACTTTTTGCTATGTCTGAATTACAAAAGTGATGCAGTGCGTTACAAAAGTACACCTCATCTCTGCCCAGCTGTGGAACAGCCATGGAAAGTGTAGAAATGTGCTTTCACAATAAAGGCTTAAATAACCTTTGTTGAAAATAAAATGTGAAAACTTCTAGAAGATGAAAGGGGAATGGATTTGAATGGATATTTCACTTGGGGGTTTATCAGGTGTTTAAGGAAGAGATTATCAAATATAAAAAAATATATAAGAACCTGCAATGAACCAATATGCAGGCCTACTGTGCACTTCCGATTGTGATGTTATTCATGATGTTATTCATAGAAAGTTAAGAAATCTTATTTTGTCATTTGTACAAGGGGAAAGGCCCATGGACTGGAATATTACTGGAGTTATACCCAATTTAGAAAAGGTTAGCAAAACTGAACTAATTAACCACTGATCACTAATTCTTTTGTCTGTTACCATTTTACAGAAGTAAGGTTATGGAAATGATACTAAGGAAACTAATTATTAGTTTCTGTAATTAGTGGAGTTCCACAGGGACCTGTAGCAGGACCTTCTCTCTTTCTGCGTTATATCAATTATCTTGATTTTGGAATATTTAGTCAATCAGTAAAGTTCACAGATGACACCAAAGCAGATTCAGTAAATCAGTATTAAAGGATTGGCAAATATTACAGAAACAGCAAAGGAAATGTAACAACACAAAAACACGTAACTGGACTCCTTCAGAGCCAATAGTGGTACACAAACTAGAGATCTGAAGTGGAAACTATGGGCAAGCTATGGAGGTGTAGGGATAATATTCTATCAAATATCATTTAGCATTTAGCATAGCACACTAGGTATACTATGTGGTGGCAATAATATCATGGAATATATTGCCAGATAAAATATAGAATATCTCATTACTAGTGAGATACTGTATAAGGCAGCGATACAATGACAAACTTTAGAAACACAACCCCAGGTACAAAACAGATGTCAAGTGAGAATAGAAATGTGTACATTTTAGCTATGGTATTATTTAAAATGTTTATGACAAAGATGTTTGAAAGTCGAATGTGTTCATGCCATGTTGTGATTTGAAGTGTCCCTTGCCTCGGGGAAAAGTTGCACATGGATCACAGGGATACAGATGCCAGATGAGCTATGTCATTTAGTGGTGGGAAAGAATGGCATATGGCATGACAGTGACTCACAACTGATAGGAGGGCTACAAAGGGGATGAGCATAATTAAAGCTGAAAGATTAAGGGACTGGCATTGGTTGTACTGTAGTAACAGGTGCATCACAATTCGCAAAATGTTGTGAACACGACACCCTGCAGTGAGATTGCCAACAACAAGGCAACTCCTAAAGCTGGCATTAAGGAATGTGCTCTGTCATCACCATCTGAGACACCGAGCCTGCAAACAGCAGTGATGTTCTGTCATGATATCACCTTTGTAGGGAGATCTGCTCTGGATACCTGTAGCACTGAGCTCTCTGAAAAGCCACATTGTGTTAGTAATCCTAGTCGGTCATATTGGTGACTAAGTCTGGACTGAGTATGAGTGTTTCTTGTAAATAGCTAGCAACATGTAGGAATGCCAGAACACTGCTCTCTTTACGTGTGGTGAGGAATTGTTGTGTTGTGATGACAACTCCTGTGTATAAGCATACTGTATGTCTTGTCAGGTGTTCTCACATTTCTTTTCTTTTGCTGTTCAGTGGGTAACAAATTATGAAAAGGAGAATGTGAGCCTTAACATTGTCTACAGATCTTACAAAGTTGTACACAGGCAGGACAGTAAGTTAGCATACGTAATAAGTAGGGATAAGAAGAAATCTTTTATAATGTCTCAGCTGTTGATGATTCTATATTATGATTAAGCTTAATGGCAAGGTTTTATTCCATGTTCTGTCTAAAATGTATTTTATTCCATGTTTTTTATACCTTATCCGACATTTAACACATAAATTTAGCTGATTGTTGTCTCATAACACTGCTTAAAATATCAAAGGAATGCAAGTGGAAGGTTTCTTAAATTCATTCAAAGAGCCTGGAATCCCATCCTTTTCTACAGTTCAGTTTAATTTCTCGCTACAGTTGTGTCTCATGTCTTTAAAATCCTCTTTGCTTTTCCATTCATTGCCTTTTGTCATGATATTGCCACCTTGACAGTATCTAAGGTCAATGAGCGGAACGCGTTTGCATGAGAAGTATTGAGGTAGAATAGCACGGCCTTGGTTACAGCACTGTTTGTGTCAAGCACATAAAACATATAAGACATTGAATTTCTTTCCAGCAAAATCTTTTAAATATCAAAGATACGTATTTGTTGAAATTCTTAACCATTTATGCAGTGTTTGTGCCCAGGTCGGTGTTCCAGCGTAATAACCGTACTCTTCTTTCACTTTGCAACGGCAGCGTAGTTTTATTTAACTGTAGTGTGTGCTTTCCCAGTCACAGTGCTTTTCAGATTCATTTCCAGGTAAACACACTGTGGCAGGCCACAAACCTGCACCCAACAGAAGTTGTCACAGCTGTGGTGGATAATGGCAAGACCAAACTTCAACCCAGCTCAGGAATGTTTACTGTCACCACAGGCAGTTGGCAGCAAACATTTTCCATAGATTCCTGAAGAAAGGGACTTTTGCTATTAATTTTACTTTGACAAATTACAGGCTTAACCTATTGCCCCGGCATTTTTTTGGAATAAAAAAGACTGAAGTGATTCTGTAAGATGGCCTCACCGCTGAGGAAAGACAATCCAATTAATTGTAACAGATTCCTATGAACACATTTGAAAACAAAAAATAAGAGACGTTTCTTGGCAATGCTGAATTCTTCAAAAACCTGCGCAAAAGAGAAAAAGAATTGAATTTTCTTAAAGATGGAAACAGACCTGTTATAATGGCATAGTAGTAGTATTAAAATTTGTAAAACATTTGTTTCTTCAGCATTAAGAAATATAATTCATTGTAACCTGCCGTCTCATAAACCTTGTGTTTTATGATTTGTTCTTATAGTGATGGGGAATATGTCCCTCCAAACCAATAAGCCTGGAAAATTACATAACATAACGCAGTTCCATCTCACCCCAACCCTTTATTGGTGAAGCATTCATTGAAAATAGATGGATAGAAATATGATAAATTATCAAGTATATGGACATGATGAGTACAGCATGAGCACCAACAGTATCCTATGTTACGCTACACAAGTGGAAATGGCAAAATAAAATTCCCTTTATCTGTAACAGGTACTGTTTTTTAAGCAATGATTACAAAAGCTCTGCACACCATGAGAAGGGCGAACACTTATATAGCGCTTTTCTGGACACTCCACTCAAAGCGCTTTACAGGTAATGGAGATCCTGTGCAGCCCCCACCTGGATGATGCGACGGCAGCCATAGTGCATCAGTACGCTCCCCACACATCAGCTCTCAGTGGGGAGTAGAGCAGAGTGATGAAGCCGGTTCATGGATGGGGATTATTAGGAGGCCATGATTGGTAAGGGCCAATGGGAAATTTGGCCAGGACACCGGGGTAACACCCCTACTCTTTTCGAGAAACGCCCTGGGATTTTTAATGACCACAGAGGGTCAGGACCTCGGTTTTACGTATCATCCGAAGGACAGCGCCTGTTTACAGTATAGTGTCCCCGTCACTATACTGGGGCATTAGGACCCACATGGACCGCAGGGTGAGCGCCCCCTGCTGGCCCCACTAACACCTCTTCCAGCAGCAACCTTAGTTTTTCCCAGGGGGTCTCCCATCCAGGTACTGACCAGGCTCACACCTGCTGAGCTTCAGTGAGGCTGCCAGTTGTTAGTTGCAGAGTGTTATGGCTGCTAAGTTGGCGAAAGTAATCTGAATTCATACAAGACGTTTGTGGTGGCACCATAATTAAATGAAACAACCAAAACAGTTCTATTCATTTGGAAGGCCTTATTGTCAGTCTAGATAAGGGTACTGTTTTAACAAACAGGTTTGTTTGAGGTAGTGTGGTCTGCTATTGTCTTATATTTAACGTCTCGCTTGTGATACAACTTGCAATCCTTGTGCAAGTCTGTGGTCTTATTTCAGCAGAGTACAATTTGATATTCAATCATTATATGGATGTGTTGGTGAGAATAATTAGGTAGAATACAAATCACCATACAAACGAAGAAAAAAACCCAAAAGTCACTGAGAAAATATACAACTGTTCTTCAAATAAGAACCTAAAGGACCTTGCAGAATCCATACATTTACCAAAGGCCTGATGAATGGAACAAATGGAATAGTTAATATTGTGAGTGTTAGAGCATTGTTATAGATGGAATGGGTATGTGTAGGTATTTCTACAATAAAATGCCATTTAATATGCATTCTTTCTGTAATGATTGATAATGACTTGTGGTTTTCATTGTGCTGCGAATTATCAGTTGATGCAAGACCCCTGTTTGACTCAGAGGTGTGAGAAGTCAACAAGCAGTGTTGAAGGCCTGAGGTCATGTGGATTTTGTCCCCAGTGGTAGAAAGGAGTGGGGCCAATGGATTTGTATTTGCTAACAACAGGCTATATTTATTTTAGATGGAGGAGTGCAATAGGTCTTTGCAAGTTTTATTTTTGTGCCGCAAAATCTGAAAAGGAATACGTTTTCATTGGCTGGATTTCAGACTTAACAGCAGCAGCAGTTTTAAAGGTTTCATTCAGGTGTTTACCAAGGAAGAAACTGACCACCTGAGGCTGTGCAGCCTCTGCTGTGTATAAGGACAGAAGAGTCAGGTGTGTTATGGATATAGAACCACTGATGACAAACAAATCTTCAGTGTCTGGTGGCATTCCACCAGGTTTTCCTAAGGAAAGGAGAGATGTTATTCTTAGTTAACGAAAATTGAAAGTCAATGAAGACAGGGGTGAATACCCTTCAACTTAAAAAAAAAAACAGGTAACTGTGGAACCATACCAATTTATAATAGATTAATAAACCTGAATGATCTTTATGTGTAAGGGTCTGGAAGTAACAATTAGAACTTAATTAGAGGATCATCTATATAGCCAAACAAATCCAGGGAACAGTCAACATGGATGGAGAAACAGCAGTTTGTTTATTTTGTTAAAAGTCTTTGTCCCAGCATCAGCAGTAATGAGATCTGCCACAAAATAGGAAACGGAATATTAAGATTTTTTGGACATCAAGATTTGCTAAGGGTTATCGTGAAAGATTCATTCTTAAATTGCAGGCAGTCGACGTTCAAGGGAAATGTGTGCTTTTGAAATGAGAACTGGTCAGCTGATGGCCGTTGGTCAGATACCTGAGCATGGAGATAAGGGGTTAAGTCTTAGGATTGGGGAAATTTTATTACTGGAATACCACGGCAATCAGCATGGACCATTATAGGCCTGGTATGATCTATTTTTTGTTCCAATCAAGTTTCAAGTTCCATACTTGGAGTGATTTGATTAGCTGAATAATTGTAACACTTCTAACACAACTCTGCAGTGATTTACAGGTCATTGTAATTGAAATGAATAAAATGTATTGTGTAATCTAGTGCCAAGCACTTTACAAAATACTGAGAATGTTTAATTTAGAAAATAGGTTCATTTTCAAACTTTTCTACTCAGCCTGGAACAAAAACCAAAAGACACAAAGGAACTGAGTTTGCAACCCTGATCGAGTTTTGGGTACAGTTGCTAACCTAGTCAGGTTCACGCCTAGTACCAAATGAGAGGATTAGCCTACAATATACAGTAGACGTGGTCAACAAAATTCAAAAAGACTCAAGACTGAACAAACCCCTGATGACATTTATTACAGAGAGGTGGAAGAGAGTTGAATGTTTAGGGCAGATCAGTGGTACTGTGGCTAAGGATCTGTTCAAATCCTGTGGCTGGCAGAGGAATGCTACTCTGTTGGGCCCCTGAGCAAGGCTGGCCCTTAACCCCAGCTTCTCTCTCCCTCTCTGTGTGTCTCCTGGAGAGCAAGCTAGGGTATGCGAAAAAACAAATTCCTAATGCAAGAAATTGTATATGCCTGATAAAGTGATCTGATCTTATCTTAAGGTAGCAGAAACAAACTACTGTATAGGTGTAAGAGGGGGAAAACTGAACTTAAAGAAGCTATCTGTGAGAAAAAAAAACAGGTCTTTATGTTGACACATCACCTTCTACTATGCGGGGAAGTAATAAAAAGGAAACAAAATGTTATAACACATTTACATGAATAATAATTATTTTAGGTTTACCCAGTATATTCAATATGTATAATTAAAATCAAGAAATAGCATGTTATATATATAGTACATTATTATTTAGAATATTGTGTACAGTTTTGGCCACCTTGTTACAAAAAATAGTTTTTCTGTTCTGGAACCAGTCCAGAGAAAAACAGCCAGATACATTCCTGGAAATAAAGGAATACCTTCACTGACAGACAATTTTCAGTCTTACACAGAGAAAGAAGACTATAACAAGACCTGATTCAAATGATCAAAATCGTCAAGGGGTTTGTCAAGGCTGAAGGCACTGGATTTCTTCAGAATCCACAGTCAGACACGAACAGAAGAACACAAGTTGAAACTAAAGGAACGTTCCTGAGAAATTAAAAATGGGAGAAAAAAACAACTTTTTCTTTCAAAGGTTTATAGGAAGAAGCCACAGTGAAGTTGATGTGCTGTCTTCATAAAATGGTTGATGAGATCCTCAGATTATTCATCTTCTAGCAAACACAAGTACTAAATGGAGAGCTTGACCTCTTCTCGCTTATAATCTTTCTTATGATCTTATATATTTTATAGATACACAAGTATAAAGTGGATCCCAGTAGAAGGCATTATTAGTAGCAAAGAAAATGTTTATCCAAAATAAATGGAAAAAATACACTATTGGTATTTTTCAGAGCATCTTGCACAAAATGTCCTTCTTTGTCAGTGCTGCTTTGGTTTCACATTATTTGTATTTAGCTATCTTCTACGTGAGCTACAGATAAAAGAGATCATAAGCTGTCGTTATTATTACATTTGCAATATAGGCAATTTGAATGCCTTTAGAAGTCTCTAATTTAAAGTGGACTTTTGTTCCAAAATGTCTTCCCTCCATGAAGACAATGATCTTTTGACTGATATCTAAAACGATATCAAATGTGACTTAGAGATTTATGGTTGGACAGACACAAAAACTGCAAATGGCTGCAAATGAATGAGCACAGATTAGCTCCACACTGACAAGTAAAAAGTAAAAAAAATGAATAGTTCAAGTCTTCTTGAAGTAGAGAGTTTATATAAAACATTTCTAAAATGGTTTCAAAAGTTTATAGCATACCTAAAGATTGCATGGAAGATAACATCTGTAGTTATCTTCCACACAAATGCCGACTAACAATTTGATTTAGAGAAGTCTGTGATAAAGAAGAAAAGAACTATTTTAACTGGACATTTAAAAAAAAAACAATATAGGGATCTTTAGAAGTTCAACAGAAAAGGTTTCATCTGGAACTTAACTGAATTTGGGTTTACAGTGTAATGTCTGCTTGTAAAAATGTTTTT
This sequence comes from Atractosteus spatula, assembly GCF_055471065.1. Taxonomy (NCBI): domain Eukaryota; kingdom Metazoa; phylum Chordata; class Actinopteri; order Semionotiformes; family Lepisosteidae; genus Atractosteus; species Atractosteus spatula. Next base: position 66,888,229 of record NC_142707.1, read on the forward strand.
GATTTTTTTTAATGCAATTTAAAAAAAAATTGTTTCAAACAAGATGTTTTGGAGGCAAATCCCTGAACAGTAAAGGGGGTTAAAGCTTCACATTTATTCGTCACACCTTGTCCTACTTGTAGCAGCTCCCTTTCACTAACTTGCCCATCTGTGCACAAACAGCCCAGAATGCCAGATAGTCATGGGTCACGCTGTACCGAAAAAAAAACAGAGCATTGCATAACACGACAAGAACAGGAAATCAAACAGAAACGTACTGCTCTCCACACAACACACACAGCACGGCTTTAGCCAACCAGCTTTCAGACCCCAGTTAGCGGTATGACGCCTGTGTCAGTCATCTGCCGTGAATGGAACAGTGCTTACAGGAAGACCTGAATCCTGATGTTAAATGTACACAACTGAGGTGTTTTAATCCCACCGCCTTTTCACACTCAGTCTAACTGTACTGTACGTTGTTTGCTTCCCCAGCCATGCATAAGTGCTTTAGTTATTGACGTAAACAAACACTTTCCCATCATTTCCAAGCCCCACAACGTGTTTCAACACACTGTCCTGGAAATTGCTGTGCCGATCAATGACACTGAGCTGGGGAACTTTTCAGAGCTCAGGGATTCCTGAAAGAAATAGGAATCCAGTTCTCAGGAATCCAGTAAAACACACATTCAGACTTACACACGCGTCTGCAAGCAGAATGGTATTTGTCAACAAAAATAAAAGCCACAAGCGTGCAGAATCACAAAACCTCATTTTCCCATTAGATTCTGTTCATGAGATTAATGTATTTTTTTAAAATCTCTGGCCTGTGTTTTTGAAACAGTTTGGCTTATGGTTCGGTCATAGAGAGATGTCAAAGATTTTGTCTGTCATTACTATACATTTACATCTGCATTGATAAGAGATTGTTTTGGTATTATATTATGACAGTTATTGATCTGCCATATCATGATTATTAATCCAACAATTAAAAGCATGAGAACATAAGAAGGTTTACAAATTCCATTTGTTAGACTTTACGACTTTATGATTACTAGTAGATAATTAATCCCAAAATTTCACCCAGTATAAACTACTTCTTGCAGGATTTCAAAATATTCACTTTAACAAACTGACTGACCAATCAGTGTCTCCCATATTAAATCCTCCCCATTTCTCCTCTTAATTTCCACTTGTTACTCTATATGTTTTTTTTTATCTTTGGGCTATTCTTATCATTACCGTTCCTGACTTTTTATCAGTTTTGCTTCAGACTGGAGAGTTTCAGTTCCTTTTTCCTATTTGTACGTGATGTTCCTCTACAATCCAAAAATATTCTGGTCACTTTAATGTAATCACTTTCAAAGGTAACAAAATCTTTTTGTTGTGTGGTCCACAACTCAGAATGCAATATATACTATGCTAGATATATTGCAAACAGGAGTCCGTTTGACCCATCTAGCTCATTTGGCTGCCAGCAGCTATTTGATCATATTGTTCAGTCGTTTCTTGAAAAAGCCGGGTTATCGTCTTCAGTGGCATTGTTGGTTAGCTTTTTTAAGACTCCCATAATGCTCTATGTAAAAAGTGCCACCCTTCTCAGGGTTAAATGCATTTCATTGTATTATTTTTGTAGTTTCCACTTCTATTCTTTGATTCATGTTTCACTTTTGATTCTGCAGAAGTCTAGTGGGTTGATTTTGTCAGAGCCTTTGAAGTTCTCTGGCAGGGACTAAAAAGGTTCAGTTCCTTCAGCCTTTCTCTATAATCTATCATTTCATCATTGTTCCTGAAACACTTTACCTCACCCTTCTTTTACTACTGTAACACAGAATAAACCTTTATTATTGATTTACCATCCATTGCATAACCTGTGCTTGTAGTTCATTATAGTCATTTTTTTTTCAGAGGGATCTGGTTATATCTGTGATTTTATAAATTATTTTTCATCCGTATATGTGTCTGAATTTATTAAACTGTTTGGGCCACTAGTAGTACTAATGATGACTAGAATCGCATGTATTCTTTCTAGATCTGCCCAGCCCTAAATGCTGTCTAATCCCTCCTGTATTGTCTTTCCCAGAGAACTGAAGTATCTAAGAAAACACATTCAGCATCCACAATTTCAAAAATGGAAAGACTCTATCCCACGCAGGGGGATACCATGATGACCCAGTTATGAGTGGAATAAAATACCAGGTGTACTTCAAGATGGACTATTCCAAGAACTGTTGCTAACTGCTTCTGATATTACAGAAAAACCATCAGGCCACCTCTGAAACACTACACTACTGATTGTAACATCAGTGATGGGACATGTTTGGGACATCTACATATAACTATGAAGGCACTCGACAGGTGGGTCAGTTTCACACATCTCTATTATCCCCTTCTGACAAAAGCCAGAACCGGAACACTGCCTAGTAAACAAGGCATCCAGTCCTCCAACAGTCGTTAGGGGAGCGTGACACCTGCACACTGAACAGTTCTGTGACTTGCATTTACACCTGCAAGTGATGATTGCATGTGTTTGCAACGGGACCAGAGTACAGAACTGAAGACCTGGGAGACTGTCTTCCATACTGTTTCAGGAATTCTTTACTCACCATACACTAAGGCATTTTGTTTTATACTTTACATGTCAATTATACACAACTTTGTTATTTGCCTCCAGAGCTCTGAGTCTCACTTCTTCCAGACCGCAGAGCAGACAACGTCTAAAAGCCCTTTATCTCCTAGCTGGTTTTAGAGACCTTTTAATTAGCCGAGAGGTGTGGTTAATCCCAAACAGAGCCTATACTGGCAGCTCCTTTCCCTCACGTGGAATTTCACTCCCACTGAGTTCCAATTACTCAGGCAGAATAGCTGTGCCTCGTTCTCCAGGTTTTTCCAATTAACATGTGGCTCTCGCACAAAGCCACCTCTCACTAGCTCACACAGTGGTATTATGGAAGATGTGGAGGATACGGAAGACTTGGTAGAATAAAAGTTATTTGCAGCAGAATTCAATACAAGTGGGACAGATGGGACGAAGGGCTGGCCAATGTGATATGTAATAATAATCCATCCATTTCGGTAACAACTTAGTCCCACACAGGGTCATGATAAGCGAGAACCTAGCTTGGCAGGCAGTGGGCACACAGTTTGATACAGGAGACAATTAAGAGATGGCAGAAAAATATGGCTTTAGACAGGCGGAGGAAACCGGAGAACTCCCGAATAAATCCACCTGAACAGGAAGAGAACATGCAGATTCCACACGCAAAGTCCCGCCTGGGACCCAGGAGCTGTGAGGCAGACGTGCTAAAGGTCACAACACTGTGCCATCTGTGTGACAGAAGAAATCTACAGCAGGGATTGCTCCCACTTCACCAGACTCCTTAATCGCACAGCCCCTTTTCACTACTGTTACCTGCATCTTAATCCCCAGAATCTATACAGTGAATTGAGGAGCAGTTCAGAGCAGGGTGAGGGGTGGTGGTCTTAGATTCCCATGGTAGACATTGTTGGGGAGACCCTCAAAAAGAGTCCTGTAAAAACAGGCTGGCGCTCTAGGCGAACTCTGAGCGAAGAGAACAAGTTGTTTTTTTTACACATGCCGCTGTCGTGAAATAAGAGTATTTCTGAAACAAATACCTACAGCACAATTGCATGCTTACCTTGAAAAGGTTGAAAATCACGCAAGAGGTGAATTTCTGCATTACAAACTAGAGAAGAAGTAGATCACAGGACTCCAGGACTGCAGTACTAAAAACGGTAATGAATCATTTGTAAATACGGATTTGTTTCGTTATTTCCGTGTTGATGTCTGGGGCAGCGAGTTCACAAATACAGTGTTTCCACCTGTGCATAAAGGCATTTGTGTTCTGTATTATTTCCAAAAGAGGGCGCTCTCAAATGAATTAATCCCAGATTGGTTTTCTTCAAATTATCAAGAGTATCATTCATAAATAAGATTTGAAAACCTCTTTTTACTTAGAACGGTCGGTGTTTTCTAACGACAAATTAGAACGAGAAGCTAATGGAATATGTATGAAGATATGTGTACTGGGGTTCAAGGCTCAATACGGTTCCCATCGAAATGAAAAAAAATACCTCTATTCTTGATTTAAAAGGAATCGTGTAATTTACTGTAGAAATTATTTTTGTTGACGAATCTCAAATCCTGAATTCTTTCAGGGATTCTTTGAATCTTTACATACAAAATCATTATCACCCTCAAAGAACTCGTTTATTATCAATACCCATAGTGAAACGCGGCTAGATATCGGGTTGATTCTATATGAAATTACAAATACATTCAAAGACCATAAGTATAGTAATATCCACGCTCAGCGATTTTTTACGGTACTCCAGGAACTGCGTCCATGCAGAATTCTCCCGTTTGGTGTGTGTAATAAGTAAATATATTAGCAATGAAATAGCACGATTAATTTCACTTGAAAGAATGTTAGTGTTTTCTGAAGCCTGCTTTATCAGCCATCGCTGAAGAGATCTGTTAAATCTCTGATGGTCAAACACATTAAATAAACTTTACTTTGTTTAATATATCAAACAGCCTGCGGGTTCTCCAGAATCAATAAAATGATGACTCGTGATCTGCGACGCGGCAGCGTGCAAGATGAGTCTAAATTCAAATACTGCTCCTGTAACTGAGAACATAAAACTGGATTTCTCTGTGAAAATGTAACTGAAATATAATTTTGATATAAATAACTTCCAATATTGCTCAAATTTAAATTTGGTCCACCGGGGAATTGTCTCCGCTTGCTTTTGGTGACAGGTCACTCATAAACCCTATTTCATGTTTCCTTTTGTTACTTCAGAGAAACTAAAACAAGGTCCACGTTGTGCTTTGTGTAATTCGTTTTGCGTTTTTAGTTTACTTAGTTGCGAAATGTCATGGGCATACAAACCTTGCAAATAGTGTTTTTCAAAAACAGATTTTCGGTTTTCTCTAGGCCAAAACTAGCCAAGCTAAAAAAAATGATACCGAACAGGCAAATGATGAATTGATTGTACAGTTAAAGGTCTGAATTCGGTCTAAAATAGTTATTAAACGAATTAGTACAAAAAATATCATCCGATGACGATGACCTTAGAAGGACAAAAGGGCTGAAATGAGTGGATGAATGTTAACACATTTCTACGACTCATATTAGGATTTATTAACTGTGGTTTAATACTTATAAAATCACTTGTAAATCGTCTATTGGGAAAGCTGACACTGGAAGAAATGAGATATCCGTACACGTTTTATTGAGATTACCATGCGTTTGATTAAAAAGCATTGTTTAAAAATGTTTTATTAGCCAGTATTGTAAGCGATAACAAATTCAAGTCAAATAAAACAAAAAAAGGAAAAGTTACTCGTATTTGACCTCATGTTATGGAATAAAATTCGATTCTTTACAGCAGAAGTGAACATCTAGTCTTGTTTCTGACGATTCTAACAGGGAATATAGACCACACTCCTGGCAATAAACAAAAAAAAAGGTCAAAAAGAAGGCAATTCTCTGCATTCTTTATTCCGTCTGGTGAAAAAAAAAGTGCATGATAAAAAGCCTTCTTATAACAACAGTTTAAACTCAACTCTTTTCTCCTGGAAAACAATCAGATTAGGTTATAATGAATCTTTTCAAATGGGTTTGTTCTTTTTAGTTAGCGCAGGTGTACAATAGGCGGCCAAGCCGGGGAGTCTCACGCCTAGGTGTGAGCTGATTATTCAAATAGGGCAACGCAGAAGTAGGGATTGGAGATTTCGCCTGGCGCACAGAGCTATATCACAGCGTTTACAGCCAGACACCAACGTCATTTCAGCTCCTGTCATCATCAGACGCTATTCAGCGCCTCTGGGCACCACTGTCTGAAATCTACACATGCTCGAGTCCCCGAGTAGAAAGCAGACCAGCGATCTGGGTTACCGTTGGTCCGAAGTCTTGTTCTAGAGAACTTTTTTTTTTTAAAAAAAAACCTTCTCCAGAGAAGCTGTTGACCGGGTGGATTCGCTGCTTCCACAATGCTGGGTGCAGTTAAAATGGAAGGACACGAGCATTCAGACTGGAGCACCTATTACGGCGAGCCCGAGGTTGGTAGCTTATATATATATATTTTTTTTCGCCTAAAGCCGATCCCATTTTATACAACTCAATATTAGCCCTGAGATAATATTAACTTTGTGATCAAATATTGACTTGAGGCGTCTCCAAATCCTCCCCGATCTCCGAGCTGCGCTATCCTAACAAAGTTGGGCTTGGCATGCAAGAAGAAACTTTTTTTTTTCTGGAATTCTGACTTCATCTGCTTACATACAAGTCATGGATAATTTGTTTTTTAAGGATCGCTTTCTTTCATTCTGTAGTGGAAAATACACATGTAATTGCTATATAGTGCTGTCGAGTTGCATTCACTACTCAATGAATATGCATTCAATGTTTCTTTTTCAGTTTCTGTTACACTTTCTGTATTGTTTTTCGTACAATTTGATATTTTCACGTCCTGTGATCGTTCTAAGGAGAAATCGTGAAAGGAATCTTTGAGAAATCAGTTTAGCTCTTGGGACTTCTTTATAAATTTTATATTAGCCGCTGAAAGCACATTTGTTTGATTATCCTGAAAATATTAAATACGTTTCATGTCAGATTTGAGTTGGGTTTTTTCTGCTCGAACGAAGACAACGCTTGGATGAGGAACAACATTTATTGAAGTCGTTTTGTCAAATCAATGATCGGTAGCGGGTCACCATTTTTTGGTTTTGTTTTTTTAAAGTTTTGTTTTCATAAACAAACAAAAACTTAACTGTGATGCCAAGTTTGTTTTAAGCGCCTTTGACACAGCCGCCAGTGATTCGAAATCTTAACTTTTTTGTGTGTCTTTTTTTCTGCTCCCACAGTGTTACACATCCGTTGGCAACATGAACACCGGACTGGGGATGAACACCATGAACACGTACATGAGCATGTCGGGCATGAGCACGGCGGCCACCATGACGCCGAGCTCCATGAACATGTCGTACGTGAACACGGGCATGAGCCCCTCTATGACGGGCATGCCAGCCGGGGCCGGCTCCATGAACGGCATGGGTCCCGGGATGGCGGGCATGAGCGCGGCTCTCAGCCCCAGCATGAGCCCGATGACCGCGCAGCCGCCGTCCATGAACGCCTTGACGTCCTACCCCAACATGAACGCAATGAGCCCCATGTACGGACAGTCCAACATCAACAGATCGAGGGACCCGAAAACGTACCGGAGGAGCTACACGCACGCCAAACCGCCCTATTCGTACATCTCCCTCATTACCATGGCCATCCAGCAGTCGCCTAACAAGATGCTCACGCTTAGCGAGATCTACCAGTGGATCATGGACCTCTTCCCTTTTTACCGTCAAAACCAGCAGCGCTGGCAGAACTCAATCCGCCACTCCTTGTCCTTCAACGACTGTTTCCTGAAAGTGCCTCGGTCGCCCGACAAACCGGGGAAGGGCTCCTTCTGGACCCTGCACCCGGACTCCGGGAACATGTTCGAGAACGGCTGCTACCTGAGGAGACAGAAGCGCTTCAAGTGCGATAAAAAACTCTCCAAGGACTCCGGCAGGAAGACCTCCGAAGGCGGATCTAACAGCAGCTCGGAGAGCTGCAACGGCAACGACTCTCCCCATTCCAACGCGTCCTCCTCCACCGAGCCAAAAAGGTCGCTGTCGGACATGAAGTCCAGCCAGGCTTTGAGCCCCGAACACGCTACGTCCCCGACATCTCAGGCGCAGCATCTGCTGTCGCAACACCACTCCGTCCTAGCGCATGAGGCGCACCTGAAGCCGGAGCATCACTATTCCTTCAACCACCCTTTCTCCATTAACAATTTAATGTCGTCGGAGCAGCAGCATCACAAAATGGACCTAAAGACTTATGAGCAGGTAATGCATTACTCTGGGTATGGGTCTCCCATGACAGGAGCCTTACCCATGGGCTCGATGACCAGCAAGGCGGGCTTGGAGACCTCGCCAATATCCACTGACACGTCTTACTATCAAGGTGTGTATTCTAGACCGATCATGAACTCTTCCTAAGTTTTCTGCAACACATGGACCTTTTCCAGCAATTTGTACATTTTGTAAAATAATAGTTTGTGCACACGCATTCCAAAATATTTTTTGATGTTTCCCAATGATTACTAGATGTCAAGTTTGTTTAGTATTTTTTTTGTAAAAGGGGTGTTAATATATGACAAAACTTGTTTGTTTGTTTTCAAGCTCCCACCGCAGCTTTTGAAACGGAACAAAAAACAAAACAACAATGTTACAAATTATGGCACAGTAAATACTGAATTTAAAATGCAAATTTGGGAGAGTGAAGTGCTTCAGACGAATAATTTATCGTTTGTGTATTTCTTATTTATGGCTTGTAAATGTGTATTCTTGTAGTTGACAACAAGGGCAGAATATATTAAAGTGTTACTTGGACGTTTTGGGAACATGATCGTCTGGTCTTATTTTCTGTAAAATTATGTTTCATGTAATTACGAACAAATTATATAGAAACTATTTCAGCATTGAAACACATCAGTATGGCTTGATAAAGTCAACATGAAACAACATAATGTATTTTTTAGCTACGATGGTAAAAATCATTTGTTTTAAAACAGTTTTAGTTTTCGCTCTTTCAATACCAAACGGTGTTACGTTGTGGTACACTTCATTTAAGAGTTAGGACATTTATTAATTAAAACCAACTATTTTACCTTTACGGAAACACCCTAAAGGTTCACTGTAAAATGTTGACCAGTCCGAATTTCATAAGAGGCAAAACTAAGAATCAGATCGCAGAATTATTTTCAAGTCTAATTTAAAGTAACTAAATGGCCTATCGCGTTCAACGATCTTAATAGTGACATATTGTATATCATTTCGGAACAATATGCAATTAGAAACTCCCAACAGATTTTAAAAACCGCTTTGTGACTTATTCTGATTTTTGCCTTTTTGAAATTTTGAAAAGTACACCCATTACACCTTCCGCATTTCTCCCCAAATAACGTGAAATATTTGCAATGAAAGGTTAGATCCTACAATTTAACGTAGATAAACGGGTAAAACGAGTGTTTATATGACCTTATAAAAAGTCACGAATCAAATATAAAATCGAATAAACTAAATATGCCAAATATGTTATAATATTCTTAATATAAGGAGGTGTACGTGTTTTTAAGATGACAGGGTAAATATTTCAGTCTGCTTGGCGCCAGAAAAAAACATTTGGCCAGGCCTGTCGGCGTCGTTGATGTTTTAAAGTGTGCAATTTCACACACACAACGAAGTCCTCTATTTACTCTTTTCATTGACTCACTTGCTATGGTTCACCTGCGTGATCATATTCACAGTTCGTGAAATATTTCAGTGTGTGTTTGTAGCTTTGGGTGAAGATATGTGCCGCGGTGAGTTGCAGAACTGAAATTTGAAGCACAAGAAATGCCCAGCAGGGCATTTAGCCAAAGCTGTGAAAAGGAAGAAGAGTTAAGATCATCAGTGAACTACAGCAGATGTGGGAATAGGTGAGAAAAAGAGATTTAAACCACTACAGTCAAACAAATAAAAACGACATCCTCACCAACAGCTGATTAGTTCAAACCACCTGGAACAATCGTTGTAAGCAAAACTAAAGGCCAGCTTAAAGCACTTACTACGCAGCGATGCTGTATATAGTTTCGTTTTAGTGGCGAAATCTAAATGCCATGAAATGGTGCAGTGTACTGAGCAACAATGGTTTATTAAGTGCGTCTCGCTTTTCGCTGTACCTTTTAAAGCAAGCAGCTAAATGACAAAACATCCACAGAAGAAGTGTTCTCGATGAATACTTGGTTTTATCGTCCATATGTTTTTCCTGATACACTTCATGATTACTAGTGTTGGGGCAGTGATGACTTAAGTCTAGCAAGTCCTCAGAAAATCTAGATTAACATTCTATTAACATATGTGTGAGCACTTCCAAACAAACATTAAAAAAAATGATTAAGAACGATTACAGTGCCCAATGAATTCATGGACACAAACGGGGTGCGCTCAGTCGTCGTCAGATTGCGGATGACAGCACCCGGTCGCTTGTTAGCAGACGAATGATATCAATTTAATTAAGCCAGATGTCATTGCAAATGCAAAACTTTTTTTTCTTTTGATTAAATATATTTTAACTTAGCTGTACGTTAAAAAGTTAAGAGTAGCATTCTAGCTCAATTCGCTATTCGGGATTTATTCACCAGTACAAGACTCCTAAAATCATGAAACCACTGATGATGATAATTGTGAGGATTCGATATAAACCTGAAATAGTGGAATCGGTCACAAAGGATGACTTTAATAGTATAGTTCTTCACTTGGCGCTATTACTGTAACGAAGCGAAAAGGAATGAACAAAAAAGTTTGTTAAAAGTTTTCATTGAAATGATTAAAAATCAATTATTACTTCTTAGAAGCGCAGTAATAAAAATATAGAATAAAGGGGGCTGTGGTTTTATTTGCAATTACTGCTTTAATTTCTGGAACAAGATAATAGGAGCCTTGGCGCACTTAAAGAAAGGTTCCTATTATCGTTTTTTTCTGTGTGACACATTTTAATACACTAGATCCTTACTAGTCCAATTTTTTAGACGTCACTATTTCTTCACAACAGCAGCCTAATTTCAAGGTTTAAATGTCAAATGTATTTTATTTTTTTATGGGGGGGAACTTTCTAATCTCAAAGCTTGAAAACTCAAAAGAAAACCCGGAGGCGTCCAGAGGAGAATGTTATTAAACGCATTCGTATTTAAGAAACACCGTTACTATGTTATTTAGAAAAAAACCCGGTATTATTCCCGTGCAGTATCTCGGGTTTCCCACGCACAGTATACCACCAGATAGCCTGAACTCGCACCTACATAACAACATTCAAATCCTCCTTAAATTCGACATTGTCCCGAGAATGCAGTCCCCGGGTCGAAATCTCGCCCTCTCTCTCTCTGTTTCTCTCCTCCGGGAGGACACACACGTTGCGATCCAAGCATGAAATTTGTTTCATTATCACATAAAAGCCTCCCGGGGAGATGGAGAATGGGGCGGCTTTGGCAACAATGGAGGCTGAATGTGATGCTCTAACCTGTTATGTTCTGTATCACACAGCCATTGTCAGGGGGGTACTTTTAAACTACTTAGTGTCTCCCACTCCACTGATCCTAACAGATAAGATGTAGTTCTCCCCGAATAAATCAAAACCGGGGATGTCATTCTGATCACTGGGAGAAACCGATCGGTTTTTTTTCCCCTGCCTTTGGGTGTCTCGCCCATGGCTACCTTCCCACATTCCGGACTTCAACTTCTCTCACCGCGTCGCTCCTAGTCCCTTTATTTCCACTGTACATGTATTTTCCGACTCCATTCCACAGATCGGTCTTTAAACACCCGCGATCCGTGAATAAACAAAGTTTGTAAACAATGAATATATATATATACATGTAATACCAAATTCCAACAGAGCAAACTTTGAACAGAAAGACGTCATAGTTCAGTAAATTTGCACAGATATTAAATTTCGTTTCTCTTCATTTTAGCCATAATGCTAAGCTGAATTTTTATAACACTGATCGATATCTCGGTAAAATAATCATTTTTTTAAACTAGCGGGGCAGTGAAATCTTTGCTTTGTGCTAAAGTCAACAGTGGGAGAGTTTGAGCTCAAATAAATGCTGGGATGCTTCGAGCCCTTTGCAGTAGGCTTGTCTGAGACGTTTTAAAACTGGGCTCCGGTCGTTTGTGCAGCTGAGCGAACAAATTCACCAGGTAGGCATATATATATATTTCACTTTATGCCAAGATGGAGTGTTAAAGAACGGAGACAATCACCTACATCAACGTGTTTATTTTAAATATAGCTCCGAGTTCGGATTGAGAAAAAAAAATGTACCAATATTTCAAAGCAATATAACGTATTTTGGGGTTACCGTTGAGAAACCCAAACCCATATGCCAGTTCAGTACGGCAGGTCGGGTTTTCTTCCTTTACCTTATAGTTAAGGGTCAGTTAACAATAACAGGTGATTGATAGTCTCGATGTTATCAGGATAACTCACTTACCCTAAGTGCGCACGGTGTTTTTTTTTTCTTTTCAAAATACATTGCGGACATACAAGCACTCTCACACACGCGCGCGTTCATGCACATATATATATATTTAATAATATTTAACAGGTAGTCGCGTGTCTTCTTACTTTCGTGCATCGCTATTGTCTCTTCGAACGTTTTGCTTCATGTATTAAATATGTTTTGTGATGATCACTGCTGCATAATACCTAAAATTATGTTTTTTTTAATTCCGAGTACCAAATTTCTTACAGTTTATAAACCTAATACCAAACCTAACCTTTTATCAAAACCAAATGAATTTACTGAGTATTTAAAACCCAAGTATGAATTACAATGGGATAGAAGTGGATCTTCAGTTGATATTTATCTGTGGATATATTTTTCATATTTAAGAATTAGAGCAACGGAAATAAAAATATGAAGTGTATAATAACGCGGTATATTTACAATATTTTAAATACGCACTCAAAAGACGTGTTTATTGTGGAATTGTGCCGATTTTAAAACAAATGCTGGGATGTTGGAAAACTAGACGGGTGTTTATATATTGAGTATGCGAACACAATCACTGATATGAATGATGTACGGATCAACAATGCAGTACTTTTAATCAGAAATAAATAGCTTACACCAAAGAAAAAATAATTGAGTTTTATCTGTAAAAAATGTATCATGTATATATATTTCTATTAAGTTTCAGGTTAGTTTTTCTCTCCCTTTATCTTTCGTTTTTAACATAACCAGAGCACCCCGCTTTCAGTACTGCATCGCCAGCTAATGCTGAAAAATGAATAATAACTACGATCATATTATTTCTTTAAAACAACATAAAAAATCAAAATATTAAAATATTAAAAAAATATATGTGTGCATATATTTTGGAGCATAAATAGCAACCTATGGGCTACGTAAAGTTTTATAATCTTCTAAGAAAATGCTTAATTTCACACAGATATCATTAGCTCCTCAGTGTACTCAACGCGCACAGAGGTCTACAATTTCCGAACACCTGTAATTTCCCAATACGCTGTAAATGCGGTGCAAACTATAATAATCTCCAACCCCTTCGGAATTCTGTAAAATTTAAAAACAAAGTTGGAGTTTATTCATTTACTTTCCCTGCGTAGCTATAAAACCTTGTAAGTATACGACCGTTATGTCAAAGGACTGAACAACGTTTTTCCCGTTTTTCACACTCTCATATTTCATGCAACAGTAAATGAAATAAAAAACCACCGGCGCTGAGATGAATTTGTATATATATGGGTGAATTTACATCCTCATTTCTCGAGGAAAAACGTATCGTGGCTACTTAAAATATTTGTTAGGCTATTGAAAAGATGGGAGTGAGCGCACAGTTGTCCACAGCCATGTTATTAACAGCACCGAAGTCTTTCATTGTGCGATGAAGTTTTGAAAATGCGAGTGACCGAAGAAAGAATAAGAAAAAGTCATTTTAAGCAGCACAGTCGCTTTTATTTTCGCCGGCTAGACATCTACGCTTCCAAAGGCTCTTCAGTGTCACAAAGCAACAAGTAAAATGATAAATGTTATTCATTCGAGCTTTGCGATCTTTACAGTCAAATTCCAGTAAATCCGTAGAAAGCTGTGACATTATATCTAACCTGATAACTGAAATTATATAGGATGTGTTTGAACGAAAATAGACTTACTTATGCTAAATAACGTAATCCTCATATAATAATATCAATAATAATAATAATAATAATAATAATAATAATAAACTCCCTGTTCCATTTGGTTGTCTGTCCTCGTCTCTTACCAGCGCAACCTGACTGTTCTGACAGCCTATATTTCCAGACGAAGATGAAATCTCTGCAGAACACACAGAAAGGCTAATCGTTTTTAAATAATTAATTCTCTCCAATTCCACTGGTAATGGAAGTCCTCGGATTTGTCAATTACTTGTCATTAAATGAGTGTATACCCACGTACTTCATTCCAGATCCTTTGATGGGGGAAATAACCTCAGTCAAGCCCACTTCAATGTTGAATTAAATGGGAATGGCCTTTTGATATTTTAGGTTCAAAGGTAACCGGCTTCTTACTTGAGTCTGCCAAAGCAATGGCGACAAATTGAAGAAGAATTTACAGCAATGAATTTAATGTTCCTCCCTCGCAAAGATTTCTTTGTCATACCCAAAATACATCACTAAGTATCACTCTATCAGAAATCCAGATAAGATACCCCTTTAATGAAATTTGTTATTTAAGACGACTATATATAAAACGTCGCAATGCTATACCGTTTTAGTTACAGCAGTGCATCGATTTTGATTGGACTCTCTTCAGCCTCAGAATTAATTGATTTAATTAAGGTACCCTGCTCTTTTTAAACCCGATTAATCGCTTCCTTTACAAGTTCCCGGGAGAAGTGAAGTCTGAATTAAACAAGAACCCCCCCCCCCCACACACACACACACACATTTTTCTACTTATTTTGTAACACCGTAATATGTGGAAAAGAGCTTTGTTTTAATGTCGCCTGGTCATTTTTCAAATAACCTGATGCAGACTTTAAAAGGCAAGAAGGCACATTTTCACCCAAGCAGATTTCACACACATAGACACAAAAAGGTTTTGAAATGTCAGCAGAGATCGAAGTGCCTTTGCGAAAGGCTCTCGTAGTACATCACAGGCAACCCGTTTACTGTTGTTATAGCAACAAGATCAGCGATGGTCCGTAAGGCAGCTTGTTGATCCTTTTACTTTGGTAACCCGATTTAATTACATTTCTTACCAGTCATCCTATTTGCATATTTTCACCGAATAAGGCCTGACACCCACAAAGAAACAATAGTATTTATAAAATTCAATGCAGGGTCTAGCCAGAAGCAAGCTACACGCATTGCCCGAAAGACATTTCGGGATGAAATCGTCCAAAATAATCTCAAACGTCTAAATAGAAATCTGAGTCTAAAAAACTGAGCAAGACAATATACAATCGACACATCCGCGAAACGAAACCCCTTTACATCTGTTCAATTACCTTAATCAATTCACCAGATGATCTCGGTTTAAAATGAAAACGCACTTTAATGCCAGAATAAAGATTATACTGATTTAACCCACCATCAAGCCAGTCTAATAAATAGCGTGTCTGCACAACACTGCTCTCAAATACACCTAGTACTTAAAAAGAATTGTGAAGCCATTTTTTTCTATGTTAAATACAGTTTTTTGTTGTTCGATGGACTACGGATAGAGCGGAAAAAACGCCTCAGTCGTGCCTTGCCTTTTGAAGTTTTAGTTCAATAATTTAGTAACAATTTCATAGTATTATTTTCCTTTCCTATTCCATGGGAAATATTTTTAGATGAACACAAAGTCTTCGATAGGTATTGTACCTTAAGGAGCACACAGAAATACCCATCTTGGGTTCAAATTTGCAATGCCTGGAACACCCAAGTAGAACAGTCTCCAGGGAGATTGCTGGATACCAATCTTACAAGCTGTAATTCTGCCTTAGCCTATTGCAGGGGTGGGACAGTTCACACTATCCCGACTTAACTGCTCTTTCATTGGAAATACTCCTAATCCTATATCTTTGCAAGGGAAACTGCTATCCCACAGTATATTAAAGGACAACAAAGTCAAAACGTAAAAGCCGTCCTTTCACAATCCCTGGTTTCTCTTATGCATGGATTCGGTAGCTACGGTTCTGATTCCGATGGCCTTATTTCCTATCATACGATTTTTTGGGGGGCAAATATTACATTGTTGATTCAAAATTCGTTGAAGATGTTATGTTATCGTCGTTTCCGCATTGTGTTAAATGTTTCATGTAATGAAGGTGTACGAGTTCGCCTCAACAGGATTGGGTTATCATAAATTTCAGAAATACATGTCGTGCACATAGCGAAGAAGTAAAACAAAAAAAGAAGATTTAGGTTAAATACAAGGTAATCTATAATACCCATATAATGTTTATTTATGTTTTTGTGACTTATTCATTGTGTTAATAGGCTAGGTATTTTTTCAGGAACTGCGGACATCATATATACATAACAAATATTAGGTTTGTTAACGAACGGAAAACTGATTTTATTTTCAAAAGGAATTAATTGGTTGTTTGGGATTTTTTCCCCCTGGACAAGTGAAAACGGAACTTTCTTTTCATTTGCACCTTCACATTAAACTTTACAGCAGGGTCGCTGGGTCATCGTCTGCCTTGGTGGTCGTCCGCTCGCGAGCCAATGTTTACAGGAGACGAAGAAAGAATAGTTTCATAACCATCATCATCCTCGTCGATATTACATCTTTAACACACGGGGGGAAAAAAAAAACGTGTTTAATGAAACAGTCTCCCATTCTGCAGCCAAAACAATGGTTTTAAAAATAGACATTTGACCTGTTGTAAAAAAAAAAAGAACATCTTCTGTGCTAAATTGACTCAATAAACCCGATCTTGCACGGGAAAACAACGTTTTGTCTTTAATGACGATCGATAATTATAGTAATATTAGTATATCTTTACTTCTATTCTAAACTCACTTGGAGGTATTTATGCAGTTTTTTAATGAATATGCTAACATAAAGAAGCATATTCAGAAGCACTCCAAATTATATCTTTAGAATTTAGTATTCTGACAGATGTGTATCCTGTACCTCAGCGTATGTGTACGACGTTATGAATAATAGAATATTTTCATACATTTTTTCCACTGCCACCTAAACGATTAAAACAGAATCGCAACTTTGTATGAAATATAGATTTTATTTAGACGCTGAACAATATTGAAGGAACTCACAAAATTGAAGGCCAAGAGGGAAAACGTTTTTCATGTAACTAGCATATCAATCAAACCAATTAATATTGATCAATATTGATATTGAAAGCTCTAACACCTAAAACGCTGTAAAACGATTTTTAAGAATTGATTTATTTACAATTTATTGGAAAGCATAATTCACATAGACAACAGATGCTGTTTAAATATAATACATTTTTGCAACGGTTTATGGAACTGTCTATTGTTGTTACAGGGTAAAGCTTAATAGCACTCAAGCAAATTGGTTTTACAGCCAAAAATCAGCAAAAGCAAATCTTCAATGCAAACAAGACAGCACACCTTCCCATGATAGTAGCTTATGTTTTTACAGTACTTCAAACTCGAAATCACCTTTCTGTGGGGTTTTTGGTGCCTGGAATTTTGTTTTCAACAACGCAAGGTGCAACGCCCTGAAATCTCTCAACCTCGTGTCACCGGACTACATCACTGACGACAGGCGAATTAATGATTGTGAGCACATTGCATTTAGGTCTTACGAAAACACAAACTGTGGATCGCTGAAGTGTAATATTAGTGTGATGCTCTACAAGTATTCAGAGCTGAACACCACCACACCCGCGAGGAATCGGCTTCCTGAGAAAACATCATCCACAGAGCCATGTAATAATATAACGTGGTTGAGAGCTTTCCAAAACTGGGCAATGAAAATCGGTAACTACTTCACTTTAAACGCTCATAACACCGTTTACATATATTTTGTATTGGAACATATAGACAAAATGTAGACTAATACACCAGAGCCAGAATAAGCTATGATATCATTTACAGCTGAGCTACTGAAAATGGGAGAGAGAAATGAGGGAATTATGTAATCTGGTAGCCTGATTTTCCCTTTTGTATCTGTCCACATACAGAACGTACAATCCATATTTATGATACATAGATACGTTATCGGGACGAAAACAAAATATACTATACTGATATAAAATCATTTAAAAATATTTTAGGGGGAATCATGAAAAAAAAAACTAATTATCCTTTGTCTAGTAGAGACTGTTTAAGGATTACACGTTGTAAAGAAGAATACGTTGACATTATTTTTGATACGTTTTCCACACATCTTGTATTTTTTTATATAGAAGAAGCAAATTATTACAGATAAGCTAACAAAAAAGGAAAGGGGAGAGGAGTTTGTCCAGGCACTTGCCCTTGATATAGTCTTTTCACTATCAAATCGTAAACTAGCGTCACTTCTTTCCCGAAGAACAAACTAATGGAACCACGTGTTGTTCAAGGGCAGCCCAGTTTTCACCAAGCCTCCTAAACGTACTTTTTTTTTTGGCTGTCGTTAGACTCGCAAACAAAATGTGATGTCCCTGAACATACTGTAGTAACTTAAGAACTTAAGAATTGTCACTGAGCAGGAGCAGTAGTCTCCTGTTCTCAAAAGAGCTCTGCAGGAAATTAAGTGCAGGTACGTACTGGGCATACTCTGATGGCACCTGTGCCATAGAGAGTCAGGAGGAAACCTAACTTTGTATCTGGAGTGTATCTCAGTGTGGTGCTGCACACACTCTGTGTGCATGTCAAAATGGATCACAGGAAATGATTGATCCAGGCTGCCATCTGACTGGTCTACTTCTCTGTCCCTTATAAAGGCAACTGGGAGGGCGCTATGTCTAGTCAGGCCTAGAGGACTTGTAAAATAAAATAGGGAAATTCAAGGAGAGAAAGCCTCACTAAATGTGTAAAATATGCTCAATCTGTTGTCATCAAAAAGGTCACCAAGAGTTTAAATATTACTTGCAGACTAGGGTGGGAGGGGTAGGACTTAGAACAAGGTAATAAGGGGATATTTTTCTAATGATTTTTGTTTTGGGAGGGGGGGTTTTGAGAAAGTCGATGACCTTCCTCCAAACTCCCAGTGAGTTTGCGACGACAGTGCCCATTCGCAGGGAGGTGGTACTGCCCTGGGGCTGAGGAAATGAACAGATCCCGAGGTCTCCAAGCGTCCTCCAGTGGACACCATGAGGCCGCCCATGTCATCAGCGTCCTCTATGGAAAAGACCGCCCACTATCGGGAAGCTACTTGTGCCGGCGGGGGCTGGGGCGGCCGGGACCAAGGGCCCAGGTCTCCCCCTCTTTCCCGGCTGGGCCACGGGGAAAGCGACCATCTGGAGTAGCCCATCCTACCTGGCCAGCATGTCTTTTCGAGGTGGGAGGAAACTGGAGCTCTCATAGAATGAGGAAAAGACATGCAAACTCCACACAGACGGCACCTCAGCCCGCAATAGCGCCAGGGTCCAAGGGCTGTGAGAGAGTAGTGCCAGCTTCTCCTCCGCCCCCCTAAGCCCAGCAGTGACATCTAAAACCAAGCAAAGCTTTTGGAGCAATCGAGCTGTCAGCAGAACCCTAGGCTGTGTATCCCCCTACATGAAAATAGTTCTTCCAGAATGAATTTGTTCTAGGTATTGTGGAGAGAGTGACACGAGGATCCTGGAGAATAAGAGACTGATGTGAGGGAACCTGTCCGTTTTTATCATGGAAATCCTACCATGTGGTGTAGCCTGTGAAGAAAGCTATTCGGCTGTGATTGACAAAATTCTGGGAGTAACACAACAATATTCGCAATTGTTCGGGGGTGGGGGTGAATACTTCCTGATGGCACTGTAATGTTATTCAGGACCTTGTATATATAACCCCTTTAGGAATATACTTGATGTTTAGTGGAGATCCTTATTCTCAACTGTGTAAAACCTTTTTTTAGTGTTAACTAAAAAGGAATATGGGACATGGGGCTGCAAGAGAATTTGTATTAGCAGTAGGATTTTAATCATAAGGGCTAATTTCAACCATTTCCCTCTATATGTCAATGGGCTGACAATGTCGATGGAATGGGAGTAATACTGATGTTTTGGCAGATAGCTGGTGCTATGAATGAACAAATAATTGTGGTAATAATTATGACAGATCTTTTCTGATCTATCATCAAGAATTACAAATTAAGCTACAAAAGGAAAGTACAGTCAGAAAAGCAGAAAATTTCCTCTCCAAAGATCCAACTCGATTGTGTAACAGTAAAGCCACAGATTAATTCAGTACAATAGACTTTGCTTCTCTGTACAGTGCACTCTGAGGGGTCTAGGCTACACACAAGCAGCAGAAGTGTTGTATAGGGTACGGACAATATTGATTATATTAATTAATGAATGATCAAAACATTTTTTTCCATTGCTGCATATATATAGCTTCAATTCAGGTGATCAAATATCTTTTGTATACCCTTAGAATTCTCTGCACAAAACATAATGCACAAAAAAATGGTGCACAACATATTCTGTAGCTGATTGCAAACATAACCTTAGATCAGATGAAAACAAATATGATAAAACATCCCATAATAAAATAAGAGAACTCCCAAACACTGAAATATGAGGTTTGAATGTCATCAACACTTGCTTCTCCCACTGAGAAGTAGATTACATGTCCACAAGCACAAAATAAATGCACTTCAGTGAGGCAGTCCGGTATTAATGTAGTACAGCAAAGTAAAATAGCCTCCAGAATAGTATAACAACATGCTGTTTCACTGAATGAAATCTTTCTGTGCGCATAGAAATTCAAGCATACCCTTTAACAATAGAATCTATAAAAGAAAAGTCCAATTCAGCAAAGCAGATAGTTCCCACTCCAAAGATACAGCTCGATTGTCTAACAGTAATGCCACAGATGCAGGCAGTCAGTACACTTAGAATTTGCTTTTTTGTATATCTGCGTCATGTGTCATGATGATAACACTGGTTTGACAAATGTGGATGATCTTCAGCTTGGACAGGTACCGCAGAAATCTCAGAGTTTGCAGCTGTGGCAGGGATTTCTGCAAAGTGGGAATATTTGCAGGAACAAATTTGCAACAATCAAAAACCTAAACTTGATAACTTCAAAGATCCTGTTGTTGGGAGAGCTAGGTGCATTCATTTACAGTGCTAAATAATCAACATGTGTGTTTGGCACTTCTTCCCACACAGGAGAAAATGAAGTGTGGGAATGATACTACAATAGATGCATTAAAGCAAATTTTTAGTAAATGTATTCTGTGGCTCTGTGAGATGACTGGGAGACTTCCTTTTGCATTCTTTTAGTGCATTTTTGAATTTATTTTACTATTAAAATAGAGAGTGACTATGTTTCTGCTTTAAAAAAGCAATGAAGAACCAATGTACAGATTACATTGAGAACTTGCTTTGCTTGCGAAATACTTGAATAGCATTGGAGTAAATTACTTTTAAAAAGTCATTTTTTACAAGATAGATACAGGTTACTAAGTGAATAAGAAGTTAAGGTGTTCATTGAAGCCTTGTTTATTGATGCACAATTACTAAACGTAGACATGCATTTTACATTGCTAAAACCAATATTCATTTACTTTGTATCAATGGTACAAATTAAATTCATTTTAGTTTGATAAAAATTTCAATAAAATGCAATAGTTTAGCGCTCTACAGCTCATAAATGCTGCTCATGAGGAGAAGCAGATTTGAATCTTACATCTGACCGTCTGACAGCTCAGTGTTGCTCCTTATTGCTGTGGGCATTCAGGGATACAGGTGTGTTTGGATTGAGAAGTGGTTAATAAACAGAGTAAAATTAACCAGTAAAATAAAAAGAGTACAGATGAGAAGTGAATGCTCAAATTGGAGTCATGTAGTTGGTGGAGTACTGCAAGGATCTGTATTGGGACCACAGCTCTTCTTAACTGGGTACATTTGCAGATGATACCAAATTAGGATTAACAAAGACTGTAGGAGCACCATG
Organism: Atractosteus spatula; assembly: GCF_055471065.1. Classification (NCBI taxonomy): domain Eukaryota; kingdom Metazoa; phylum Chordata; class Actinopteri; order Semionotiformes; family Lepisosteidae; genus Atractosteus; species Atractosteus spatula. Next base: position 66,909,882 of record NC_142707.1, read on the forward strand.
TGAAATTCACAGAGTTTTAGATTACAACTAAAACAGGGCAAATATCTGACAGGTGACGTTTAATGTACACAAGTACAGGGTTTTGTATGCAGATAGTAAAAACAAACTATAGATACAAAATTGGAAACACCCAGCTTGAATAGTGTGCTTATGAAAGAAGCTTATGTTTTTATGTTGACACATCATTTAAATTTACTTCAGAAAGGAATGTAGACATTGGCTTTATAACTGCTGGAAGGGGAAGAAGTCACTGTAAAATTAATAATTAGTTTAGGTGTATTTCTACTGTTCCTTGGATAAACACCAGTTTAACTCTTTTGCATTAGGAGTATTTTAGCAGCAGTAATCTGTCAGACAAAGGGGGATGTTGCTCTCACCCTTATTAACTTCAGTAGTTTGTTGACACTCTTAACAAGTATGACTAAACGTTCGCTGAAGCAGGTCTTATTTTGTTCAGTAATATTTCTCTTTAAAAGATTTCCCTTCCCATCAGCCTTATCCTAATACACTTCTCTTCTCCCTTCATATCGGGAGCTAACATAACCAAAGCCCAGACATTATGATTTTCCTTGAAGTCCTCATCTGACTACGTACCTTATGCTTTGTTTTGCTGTTATTGCCTGAGACTTAAGTACTTGCTCTTTTCTTTTTGGCGTTTCTTCTGAATGTTTCTAAGTGCTTTCCTTCTCTATTGATTTTTAGAGATTTCCAAGTCAAGCAGTGATTCTCACATCCCCTGAATGTGTTAGGGCTGTTGTTACTGTTACTCTGGGTGGCAAAATTTTCAAGCCCCAGGATGTCTTCACAAGGGACAGTGCTCACACCAGTGTGCAGGAGAGTTAAACGTTAACAGTTGACATTCAAAATTTCTCATGGAGCTCTGCTAGGCCCAGACAAACACCTTCCTGTTACCTATGTCCTCATTGAGCATGTGTTAAAATTTTTGCCTTCTTAATGGGACAGACAATTGAATTTCGACCTGGTTGCCTACAATACACAGTTCTTAAGGACTGACAACACCTAAGAAGAATTAAAAGCTTTTTAGAACGTTTATTGAACATTTAGATACACTGTCGTGAGATTTTGTTTAACCCACTTTGAAGAGTACTAGCCCCCTGGCCACAGGATGAGGAGGCTGGGACTCCCAGTCAGAGTGGGTACAGAGTGAGGAGTGGCCAAGGGGCAGCTGCAGAGGTGAAGATGGGCTGGAGGAAGAATGCAGACAATGAATGTGAAAACGACAGGTTTACTTAAGGCCTCCTTAGCTGTCAGGAAACGATTATGAATTATACCAGCTGGGGTGAAAGTGGTTTAATTGTCATCCTGCCTCCTGAAACTTTGTTAAGGTCTTCAAGAACTAAAACAGACTTTATTTAAAAAATACTTTTTATTTATTTTTATTTTGTGAAACGTTCACCATTTCAACACATTTTAACATTGTTCTTCCTTTATTTTTTTAGACAGGTACTACTTCCAGACCTGCATAGAGAACAAGGTGAACATATTACTGTAACATTCCTCCCACTTCAAAAATGTACTCATTGCGTCCTACCCACTAGTGCATCATGTTGTTAGCATCTATTTTGGAGATATTTAGTTTAGTCTAAGTTCCTACCTACCTAAGGAAGACTTAAGTTATCTGTGTAAACTGATCTGATTGCAATCTGATTAAAGCAGAGGAATGACTTGAAATCAACTTTGCCTTTTCCGGCAGGACTAGAGAGCTCTGCAGTTTAGTAACCTCTTCTTTAAGCGTGCTTCAACTCCCTGTCGAGCCTAATGACTTCGACTAACACATTTGTCAAAGCAATGAAAAGAGTTACTAATTATATAGTAACGAACAGAAAACCTTAAGAGAAAATAAAACATTGATTAAAAAAAACTGTTCAAGGCTTGTTGATTTTGGTCTTCAGTTGACCTGATTTACATTTAAATTATAAGAAAATAATTAGAAAGAGACTGAGATAAGATTAAAACATTCATCTCTAACATTTTATAACATAACATAGCATTTTGGCTAAATTACCTAATCACTATCCATACGTGTTCTTCTCCATGGAGCAAATGACTGAATTTGTACTTTTTGCTAAGGATATTGTTAATGAAGAAGAATACTTCCAGATTAAAAAGTCTTGTTTAAACCAGATCATTGGAGATATTAGTGTTAACGTGCAGCACTGAGTACATTTTCCAAGACAACTCTGACCTCAGTCATGGAGCAAAAACTTAAACCCATTTTGATGTTATTTTTTAGCGCGAGATTTAGTTTCTCTCATGGTCTTGGGGCTGATTTTTGTGACGGATTTGTGTTGCAGTTTTCTCTGGCTCAGAGTATTCGTGAAAATCCCAATGTGGACCTGTAGTCAGAATTTGTCTTCTCCCTAGATTCTGGATGGATTCAATGTTTGCATCACCATGCTTGTGACTGCAGATGCCCTCTTCACAGTCTGACAAACACTAAATATTCATTGAAATGGAATTTAGTTTAAATAGTACCTGTGCCATTGTTTATTAAAGGTAACAAAATGAAAGTAGAAAGCACACAGAAGACTGGTGCAAATTACTTAATAAATATACGTAACGCCACACATATACATATTTGGACTAAATATTTAATCTATTTTTTAAGCAGATAATGTAAGGCTTTATTTGACTCTTTAAATATATTGTGCTATTTCCTGAATTAGAAAAAAAATCTGTACATAGCACAGTGTTAAATGTTAAATTAGTATTTATTCACTTGTGCATCAACAGTTTTGGTTTACATGTGACTGGTATGCTACAGTATGTTGTGTAATTCTTTTTATATATATTACTGATTTGTTCTGTAAAGATGCAGATTATGTTTTATGCCTAGGTGTGATGCAATACAGGATTATAGAATCCTAAACTATAGAGCAATAACTTAAGTACCAGACAGTGAAGACTGATTTATAGCATATTTAATGGGGATTTCTGTTAATTGTAACCAGTAAATTGATTTGGCATGTTACTTCTTGTGAAATTATTTGAAGCTTTTTACAGGATTTTACCTTGAAAAGCCACAATAAGTAACTGTGTGGTCAGAAGCATAGTAATTAGGTAAAAAATACTAAACCTTATTTACTGTTTCCAACCAACCTACCATATACATTCAGGGTTCCAAAACCAGGAGGAAAGGCAGAGGAGTGCAAGAATATTGCATTAACAATGGAAAAATATTTTCCATATCCCTACCTTTCTAGGTAGTTACATTGTGTTTTCTTTTTCACTTTCCACTAGTATATGAATTTATAGTCATCAAAGAGGCCAATATGATTATGATGTTCAAATTCTGTCTTCTGCAGATTTATGTCTCTAGTGTGAAGTGCGCTCAGAAAAACATATACAGTATGTTCTACTCTTTCACAGATAAATAGACCCGATCACTGCAATAGGATAGAATGCCAATGTGTAAAATAGTTCATGTTCTCACATAAAATGTGCACAATATTTTATTTCCAGTAGAGCAGCACCCCAAAAACCTGAAATTGTCATTTGACCGATGACTGTGGAGTCTCTTCTGGTTGACAAAAGCAAAAATGTGTGATCTGACCACATTTTGTTAATGTTATGCATGCAGGAATGCTTTTTAAAACATGTAAAGCAAATAAACTATAAAGAAGGTTACCAAAAATTTTAGAATTGTAAACAACGTTTATTTAAAAATGGCTGTAAATGAAAAATGAGCTTTCCTTTTCTTACATTTCACCCTCCAAGCATAAGTTAATGTCATTATCCGAGCACCATTAGTGTATTATACTGTTGCATTTATGATCGCATGTGATTACACAATACTCCTGATAAATCCTGTTATTCTGTTTTGAATAATATTTTGGAATTTGACACAGTATTTAACATATTAGCAATGCACATTGCCACTGGCTCTGTGGCCAGCACCGAGAATGGTTATGAAAAGAACTCTGAACTCTGTCCAGGTAATTAGAATAGAGGTTGTTTTAAGCATGCAGCTCTTTTATAAAGATAGTAGAATACAGTTTCTTTCAGACATCATGTAGCAGGCTGTTGAGCACAGCTGCAGAGCACTGCCACTGAAGAGACGAGGAAAGAAAAAAGGAGAAACAAACTGAGAATCCCTGGAAAAACAAATATAGTGGGAATGCCGTAGACGCCTGGGGTTGCCACAAAACTTTTTTTCAGCATGCTGTGAAATTCTAGGTCTAGACTTCCTCTCACAGACTGGCAATTCATAGCCACTTACACACCAGAAGGCATTCTGCTGGCAAAACGGCAAACGGCGCCTGCTGATTGCACACATAACACAAGATTTTGTGTACAAAGGGCCTATTACATTCAAACAGAAGAATATCTTTTTCTTCTGTGTTTCCAGTATTACTCTAAACGTTTGAACATGGGTCTATCATATTCTACTGCAAGCAGCAAGATATTACAGCATGTAAAGAATAGAACAATGCTAGTATAACAACACTGAATATGTTCCGCACCACGTTTTAATCAAAAACATTGTCTTAAGTCGAAAAAAAAGAGTGAAACGTTTCACAACATCTGGTCAAAAAAAAAAGTCAAAGAAAGTAAGGATCTCCTCTTTATTTCAGCCTCCTCTGTTTTTTAATATTGTTACGATCGCATAAAGACTTTCATTAACGCACCGATTGAAATGACGCGACAGTAAATCTGTCAAGTCTGTGGTATTTTTTTGACTTTTTCCTCTTACAGCAATCACACTTTTTTAACTAGATGCATCACAGCACAGAAAGAACCAGTGTTTCTGCTGGAGTAACCATAGTTCAGGCATGCTCTGAGAAAAAAAAAAGATGGGTGGATTATTTTTACAGGGACTCTTGAGATGCTGTAGGTATAGCACAAGATTATACATGCGTGATCAACCATGCAGAAAAGGTGTTCTGAAATCTGGATTACACAAGGTCTGAATATAACTTGAGGTATTAAATGTAGAAAATGGAAAAAGGTAAGGCTTACTGGGAAACTCCAGCCATGCAGGAATAAAACGATTCTTCTCAAAATCATAATGGTGCTACAATTTTAAGACAATGTTTTAAAAATATTTTCAGAACAATTCACTATGGGTGTGGTTTAAACTGATCATTAGGGATAAAAATAAAACAAAGCAGTAGTGTGTTACAGCAATGTAAATCTACAACAACACCGGTGAACCAGGTTTCACTATTTCCTTACTCAATAGGCCTTTAACACTAAATCACTGCGTCAAACAGTGGGTTAGTTAAAAAAGGATTAATCTTAGAAAAATATGCTGTAGATATTCGTTTTCAAAACGTACGCCTGCAAACACTGCAGTGAATGTCTCTCTGTTAAATTATGTATTATTTATCTCTTGACAGTTTCAGACATCTTTTTTCAAGAATGTTATTTGACATGATTCATCAAGGCAACATGAATCATTTCTGATTTTGGCACTTAAAAAATGCCATTAGTGTTTTGCTAACATATCATGCGTTTAACAGGCAGTTAGTTACCATACCATTCCTCTTAAAGCAAACACTTTTCCACAGCAAACTGTTTTTAAAATCCAAACTAAATGAATGGTTAATGTGATTCTGATCTGAAAATGTTGTAGCTTTCAAGAGAAAGGCCCCATGATAGTTATAGAGAAGGGTAGAAATGATTTAATTTTTTCCTGTAAATAGATAGATAAGATTTATTGATGTAAGATCTTTTATATTTCTGTTTCAGGTGAAAGACAAAAAAGGCTGTAAAAGATGAGAATGCACTTATTTAGTTGTCACTGTCGACTTTTCAATTTAAGAGTTAAATAACAGGTAAAAACTAAAAATCAGTCAACCCTGATCCTGCATCATTCTTTTTTGGGATCACAGTCTGATGTGTGGTGTACGGTTTCCCACGCATGAATAGAAACTGATTATAATTTGTGAGTTTAATGAACTTGAACAGATTAAGTAATGGTTCGGAAGTCACTATGCTTGAAAAGAATGTCGCTAAATAGGTGTCAAACCTAATGTATTTACTGTTAAATTAGCATGAATCAATCAATCAGAGAAAAGACCAAATGTGATAGATCTCAATTTGAAAATGTATTAACATCTGTGGTGAGAGAACTAATTTCCTGTCCAATATCAAGAAACAAATAGGTAGCTATTTTATCAGTACTGGATCTCCGGTTTGAATTTTGAGTGAAATTGGAGGTTCACTGTTCTCTGCAGGGCTTTTCCCTGCTTATTTATTGAGATGTAGATGGTGTGAAGGATGACTTCACCTAAATCTCTTAATTGACATAGAATTGCCTTTTTACCTCTTCCACAGTGAGAAGCATTTTTGGGCACCAATATACTGCATAGCTGTGGTGAACTGGAATTGATTGAAATCATTTTAATACATTGAAATATGCATGAGGACATTGCAAAACAGATGTCAGTGTTATGTAATAATAATTAACAAACATAATTTCTTGGAGAAAAACGGATCTAGTTTATTGTACTTTAATGAGAAGACTATGCACAGCCAGTAAGCTATTCCCCTTCCCCATATGCACACAGAGAAGTTTCAAAAACAAAAACATTGATTTTTGTAAGCATTTGTAAGTGTCTCCTGACGGACAAAAAATTAAGCAAACAAGCAGAAGGCAGGTGTCATAGGTATCAAAACGGAAAAACTTCCCTTTTCTGCACATCGTGGTACAGTACATCAGTCAACTAAAATTTAGACACTTTTGAGGGGTTTAGTAAAAATGGCTGCATAGGTTAAAAATCAATAATCGGTTAATGTAATTTTTGGCTGCTTTTTTAATGAGCCAAAAAGAAAAGGTTAATTCAAGGAAAGCTAAAGTTTTCCTTTCCCATCAAATGGTTACGTGTGCATGGAGTCACAGTGGTGAGCATTGCTGCCTTGCAGTGCTGAGGCCCTGGGTTCTATTCCAGACCTGGTGTCCTGTCCGTGTGGAATTTGTACTTTCTCCCTATTCTGTGGTGGGTTTGCTCCGGGTGCTCCGGTTTCTCCCAACAGTCCAAGGTTGTAGGTTAATTGGCTTCTGGTGTGCTGTCCAGGGAGTATCCTGGCTTGTGCCCATTGCTTGCTGGGAAAGATTCTGACTCTCCTAGAAAGTGGATGGATGGATGTTATAAATGTTATGCTTATAAAGCAACCAACATAAAACCCAAACAGGCTGCTAGTTAATTCACTATTAAAAAAAATAATGCATTACAAATACATACAGGTCTTGTGAAGGACCTGGTTCTCCCCTGACTCTGTGCTGCAGGGCAGTGTATGAGAAACTATGCAGTTCTTATCTTCCCCCTGGACTTTTTTTTACCAGTACCCAGTACAGAATTAAACAGGCATCAAACCATTGAATACATGTAAAAATCAAAGACAAAAGGCAAGTGATCCCAGATGATTTTTTTCCTTTCATTTCAAATGACACATTCCACAGTCAAACAACACGGATAAAAAAAATCACTGACATTGAAGCCACGTGAAAGCCATACAAGGCAACAATAATTTAAATTAATTATCAGTGTTTACGTTTTTTGGGTGTCATTTGAGTTACAAATAGAGATAAAATAATTAAAGGAGCATTGAAATGTAAATATATAACTTCTATTCCTTTTGATCCAGTTTACAAGGTTAGAGTGTGCAGTATCAAAACCAGCCCTTTCCTCTCATAGAGAACTAGAACCAGATTTTGCCTTTTCATTTTCACTTACTTTCACAGGTCAGAAGAAAAGTGGTCACTTGTGCCCCTCTTGTTAGAATGAATTATTACAATCAATTTAATATCAACTGATCAAGAGGTCAAAGGGAAGCGTGTTAATCAAAATATGAAGCTGATATAACCTTAGTCATAGTAACTGTGGACAAGATACATAGATTTAGTGGCAAAGGTTTATTAATTTCGAATGCCCTTCTTTGAGTTAAAACAATCCTCGGATTAACCGTACATTAATTGGTTGTGGTGTTAAATTTAACTCTCTTCCGAGCCCTTAGGCTGTCTATGTTACAACTGACTGAATCGCTTAAATGCAAGGATGCTAGGACTATACATTTTCATCAGACTGCTCCCTTGATGGTCACAATTTTCCCAAGGCTGTTAACTGGTGACAATGACTGAGTGCTGAGAGTAATTTAATTTTCTGTCAGATTAAGCAGGAAACTATTGTAACACCCCAGATTTATTTGCTGGGATTGGATCTCCTTGTTTTGCAATTTGCAATATAAAGACCCCCAAAAGAGATATTGAACTGATGACAAGGGAGACAAATCATTCAGGAAGTTAATGACATTTTCCATATAAAAAAGAGTCCAACCTCCATTGGCACATAACATGTGTTTTACATGTTTAATCACCATGGGATCTTTCTTTTCACAAGGCAAAACAGACGTTGATAGATGTTGTTACTTACAGTATTTTAAACGGCAATGTCTCATATATTGTTATCAAAATGCTTTTTGAGAAACAGTTGTCTCCTACTTTATTAAAAATAATCAAAGTTCAAATTGCACACTAATGTTTTAAAACGATCAATGCACAGTAGTCATGATGTTAATGTTTATTTGATTAAGAGAAACAAGAAGGTTGATTAGGTAAGCAAATAAATAATAATAAAAAATGATTACTTCAGCACATATAGCAGCCAGTCATACTGAAAAGATTTTTTGAGAGTAAAATAGATTATTTCTGTTAAAATGTTTCTGGGTACGGCTTGTGGTCTGATTTTTTACAATGTTTTAAACCTTTACGAAAAAAATCTACTGAATGTATTTTAATCCTAATTTTTAGCTAATGAAAAAAACAAAACATGGAGTGAATGTTAAAGTTAAAAGTCATAAATGGCAAACTTAATAGACACATTCATTAAATATTGTGCATCAAAAAAGTCCAGTACACTTTAATATACATACAGCTATCACCTTATCTAAAGAGTAGTAGAGTAGCTTTAAACCTTAGAAACCGTGCCTTTTGTAAAATGTGTTTGTATTTGCTCTCAAAGTTGTTTTCTGAAAGTATAAGCTTGTTAATCACTATATATGTACATTATAATGTAAAATATTTACATATTTACATTTATGTTTACTTTATGTTATTATGCTATAATCATTCAGAATGTTCTTCTAAATGAAAACACCAATAGTTTTATTCACACGTTTTTGAGAGCAACAATCAACAAACTAAAAAGTATTGAATGGGGAAAAGTATTCTGAAAGCTGGATACTTCATACTCATGACCAGAAATGTACAGCGTGTTTTTTAAGTGAGTTTATGTGGTAGATGCAGTTTTAGTTATTCTTGTGTTATTTGTGAGAGGCCAGGAATAGCAGTGGAGGCTCTGTATGCTTGTGCTACATGAGTTGTGACTGATGACTTCTACATAATCACGGATAATTGCAGTATTAGTCAGCAAAATGCACATTGATAGCACAAACATGGCATCACCTGCCACCAGACAAAAAAATAAAGCTTGCATCTGACTAATTGCAAAAAACAGGAGCAGCAGCCAGTTTGTTTATTACTATAGAAAAAAGCACTTTGTGTCCCTTAAAAATAAGCAAAACCGAATGTTTTGATATCTGGGAATGTGATCTTAGAAAATACAGAACAGCAGAACAGGTCAAGATTCTAGTTCTAAATTGCAGTAAAAATTTGACCTGGAGTTTTACAAACCCAATTTAGAGGCGCCTATTTCAGTGATATTTTGTCTCAGGTCTTACCTGACAAAAGATTTTCTGCCCTTAGTTCTGCCTGTCTGCCAGGTAAAAGCAGTATCTGCAGTGACCTGTGCTCTGGAATGACTAGCAATGAGGACTTTACTTCGATCTGTCAACAGTTACTTATTAACAAGTGGACGTTTAGCAGCATCCAGATTTGTTTTTGCTGGGATGTAAAAAGGCAAGATGAGTCTGTCATTTTTTAATAAGGCTGTAAGGCTAAAAACCAGATTGCAAAGAAAAGCTTTTATTGAATTTGCAACATATTCTTTGTCCACCATCTCAATACATGTAACAATGATTTAGTTTGACTGTGGATAACAAGATTTAGAAATATGACGATGAAATATTATTTAAATTACCTGTAAGTATAATAGTATTCTTGAATTTGGTGTGTATAATTTTTGGATTTTCATCATAAATCCTTTCCGCTCAGTATCATGATTTTAGCTGCTTGATTGTAATAATTGAAATGCACTTTGCTTGGTTGAAATTTTTTCAAAGCCGCGCTTTCGAAAGCGTCATTCTTTCAGCTTAATTCAGGAATTTTGATATATAAAATTAAATTTGGAAAGAACTAAAAAATATTCAGCCCAGACATCATTTGTGTACCTGTGGAATCAATAAAAAGATAGCTTGTGTTAACAAAACAGCTTGAGGGATTAACATGGGGAAGTTAATAAAAAAATAGAAATTGAAAGTGGAATGAAATAAAATAAGAAGTGAAAGAAATAGCTTTAAAGATTTGTCACCTGTTTGATATTTGACTGTGTTTTTCAAATGTTACAACCCACATTTCTGATGTGGATATTAAGAAATTATGCACAAATATACCATGTCCATCTCTGCAAACTGCATAAACTGCTTTCCCTGCTACGGTTTATGACTCCCAACACGGGATGTTGTGGGATTTAACAGAAGGTTCGGGGTTTCTCGGACAGTTAAACTGGGGATTCATACAGAAGTGCAGATGACCAACTGTTTGAACAGAAATGTGTTTTACTGTCTGCAGGCCTTGCAAAGCCAAAACCAACCTTGGTGAAGCTTGAAATAATAATAATAATAAAAAAAGATTTCAGACATTTTCCTTTCTTTTCAGACTTGTGGTAAGCTGCTTGTCCATCATTATTCATGACACTGTGTAGACGGGATGACAACTTGCATAATTTGGATGTTGAAATTCATCTAGTATGTATCAAATAACAAATGTTTTGGTGACTCGGGGCCCTGGAGCGAGGCATAATCGCTAGGAAACATTTTACTGAACATTTGGTGATAAACGTGGTCGGCCCCAGCTTAAAGCAATTAATTCAGGATACTGACATAAACTCTCCAATCCTTTGACAGCTTGGAGCTGAAATAAAAATGCTAGTTCTCCAGGGAACTGCAGAAGATAGTTGGCTCTTTTCTGGACTGTTTGCTCACAGGCCCAGAGAGCAATCTTCCTCACAGAATGAAATGCAAGGCCACAAACAATGTACCAGGGAGAGAATAGGAGATAGGAATGAACAGTTTGAACTATTTGCTCAGCAGAAGGGCAGCCACAATGGTTGGCCAATGGCTTTCCCATGCATCAACTGGGGTTTCTTTGGCTCTTTTGTTGTTCGGCTTCTTCCTCTGGCCAGATAAGAGCACAGCTGCCTTATACTTTTAATTCCCATTCTACATTTACTGTATGGTCATTTACCCAGCTTTGTATTATTCATTCTGCTTTTGGACCCCCGAATTTAAGCTTTTATCTCTCCGTGTCTTATTTGGGTGCTTCACCTTAAACGCGCACCGCGGTGCAAGATCAGAAACAGTCTCGGGAAACATAAGCAAGGCTGTGAGAGTGGGATAAAGCCTGACCCCCTCTCCGCTCAAGAGCTAAAGCATCAGAAGTCAAGCAGAAAGCTCCGCAATTAATTCCCATTTATGTAATCTGCAAGGGAGGCTCCGGGATATTATTGTTCTATCTCCCTGATAAGACAGAATAATAAAACAATAAGCAGTTGCAGCAATTGTAGCTTTCTGTCCACCATTTAAGGATCTAAAAAGGGGAAAGACTGCAAATGAGAGGGGGGCTCCGCTCTCAAATGCTTTGTTGGGTTTGGAGAGAGTAAGCAAATAAAACAACCCGCCTGTGTTCCCTGCAGCGCTGTTTTCTTTTTGGTTGTGAGCTCTGCTGAGCAATACGAATTGGCTAACTGAAAGAAAAGCGGAACACAAACTAGATTTCAAGCACCTCTAGAATCAATTGATTCCTTCCACAATCTAAAATATGTTCTTTAAACATCTGGTATTGAAAAAATGACTCGTTTACTAATCTGTGAAAAGAGTCTCTACTAATTACATGAGAACTTTGCTTAAAAGTAATGGCTATTCTACAGAAGATGGAAGAGTCTTTTAGCCATAAATAATTCCAGCAAATGTTTATATCATTTGAGATACTGTTCATTTTATTAGAAATGACAAAAGTGGTCAAGGAGAAAGGTGCCTAAAAAGATAAAACAAAAGAACAAACTACACCGAAAGATGATAGCAAGCAGAAACAAACTCTTAACGGTATGCCTGTCCATAGTATTCATTGTTGTCCTCGGCAGAAAACGCTGTACAAAAAAAATGGACGCAATTCATCTGGAGCACCATTTAGCATTTCTCAGGAAACGCAATCCAAACACTCACCTGTAAAATGAAGAGCACACACATTTCACTCCCTGTCTAAAGTTAGACAACCCCCCCCCCAACCCTGCCCATCCCCCTCACTCCTGGTCACATTTTCAGTGGCCCTCTGGGTGGTCAGACTCACAGGCTGAAAGGCAAAGGATTGCTGTTAAGCACTGTCTTGAAAAACTGACATCACACGTCTCCAGGAAAGACAAACACCTGTTTATCTGAGCTGATCCGCGGCCCTGCTGCACTTAGCTGGGTCTCAGACACTTATCCCTGTGCTCAACACCGGCTGCGCTCTGTCCGAAAGGAATTCTAAACAGAGCGAGAGGCTGCAGGAAGACAAGTGGGAGAAGTCAAAACTTTGTCACAGTGCCCCTGCCTGCTGTGCCTGTGCCTATTACATCCTTTTCCTTCATAGCGCTGCTGTATTGGACTTTAAATTGCATCATATGAAACCCTGGTGATAAACATGCAAAATTAGAAATTGTATGTGTCAATTCACTACATAAAGCATTTCCTTAAGTTTTGTATGCACATATACACTAAACTTGGGTTTAATTGTATTCACTTACCTCTTATCAGCTAATGACTTTTTTTCAAGTAAGCCAAATATTGTCTTTTCTTTGCCTTGCTAATCATTTGAATCCTCTGGCCCAAAGAATGAAGAAACATGCATAAATGTATCTGAAGTGTGACACCATGGTAAGAAATCGTTAATAGAAAAAGAGTAATGATTATGTAGTTGCAAGTAGTTCCAAGTAGTTGCAAGACTGATCAATTACAAGCTTCTTTTTAAGAAATGTACAAATGCCTAGCAACACTATGAGCTGCATGGCTGATAATGTGATAAGTCATCTCTTTGCAGCATTTTAATTAGCATGTTTTTAGTGCACTTTTTTTTAACTGATGCTTTTATAAAAATAACAAAACGTGATATTTTCAGCAATGTGATACAAAATCCATGTGTCAATTAATGCAATTACGACACTTTGCAAATTAAAAGGAGTCGTTTATGATCACCATTTGTACTTCTTGAACTGTAGAAGAGACTAAACTATCATTTGGTATCATGTTCAGCAGCAGTATCAAAAGACACTTTTCATGCAGACTTCTTTAAAACAAGCTGGAGATTTAGAAGCTGCACGAAAAGCGTCTTTTGATAAGGCCGCTAACCATGATACTTGAAAACCATGATAATTTCAAGTGCTACAGTTGAAGCTAGAAGCCAAAGAGCATGAAATATTTTTTTACTTCAGCTGTAGCACTTTAAATGAGAAGTGTAAGATACATTTAGAACAAAGGTTCAACATTAGGAAACAATTCGAAAGACATGTTTTGAAATGCCACATTTGTGTTCTTCGGATACTTAACCAGCTTGTCAGACCTCAGGTATGAAGAAATAAATAGGTGTCTTATTACAGATTTTTCACTGCCTTTAAGACAAAGCATCTCAATGGGGTGGTTCAGAACTTGGCAACATTCTCAGTGTCACGCTTCAGCAATATTGAAATAAAGCTCTGTTCATGGCATTTCACCACGTATTACACCTGTCAATTTCGGTGTAATTTATGAGTGCAGAGAGCTTCAGCTAGTCTTTGAAAAAGCCTTGCTGCATTCAAGACAAAATCCAGAATCATTTCACCTGCATTTAAACACTAAAACCTTTTTGGAACTATCCAAGGGCGATATCGGCTCTGGAATTAACTTTTGTTTTTGAAATGTTCATTTTTTCCGATGTCACATTTGCAAACTTGTTTTTCATGGGTTTTTTTTTATTCTTTGCAATTTAGTGCAAAAGGAAAAATGACTGCATGCACAAGGAGTGTACCGTGTTGCACCACATTTGTGTTTTTTTCTTGACAATATAATTTGAAAATTACACTAAGAAATACTGAAGTGCTTTTTTCTACCTCCCATTATTTTGACACAATTATTTTATTGATGCTACGTAGTACAACATTTGAAGGCAATGCCATCAACTCTATTTAGAAAGATGTATGTGAGCACCTTCGTGGTTGTCTAGAAAAGTGCATGTTCAGGTTGCAGGTCATGAACTTGAATTTTTTTCCATAAGAGGATGGCCAGCCTAAACAATGGGGATGACCATCACTGATGGAGACAGTATAGGAACGTTCACCTAACAGCTGGATGAGCTGTATATAAAATAAGGATTTTCTTCTATGCCAGGATCATTTCTTTAACACTAATATCATTAGCAATTATAAACAGTTCATATTTTATATTGAACAGGGAACCAAGGAATTAATACAGAGAGCAAAGATGTACAATATTGCAATTCCTTTTCACTGAAATATCAGCCCATGGTCACAAAAGGATTAACTTGAACAGCTATTGCAGACATTTTATTTCAACAAGTAATGAAATACAAATTGGAGTAAAAATGCAACAAGGCACTGTACAAACTCAAGTATACCGTGGGCATTCTGTCACACAACTGTGAACAACTGTTCCACCATTTATTTCCATCATTGACTTCTAATATCTTCCAACAGTATAATAAGGTAACAGCGGAGCCTTAACAAGGAAGGGTCTTTTAAAGGGAAATTACAAAAAATTCAATGTTTCACAAAGCAGAGGTTTAACAACAATCAGCAGACAAAGAAATGTTAGTAGCCAATGTAAGTAGTAGCCATCAAGCCTCAAACTGCGAGAAATGACAGAAGGATAGTTTGAACTACCAATACTAATTGTTTCCAAGGAAGTACACAGTTTGCTGAGAACAAAAATTCAGCAAGCTCAGTATCTTGAGAGCTGCCATGTCAAGAACATCAAATGAGATTAAGAAAATGCTGAACACTTAGAATGGGCATTAAAGCCATAAAGACTGGTCATCAGAGGAGATGTTTTTTAATCTGAAACAATGTTTGAGATTTTCAGCTCTGAGAGAAAAGAACAAGGGAGTTATGTGGAATTTAAGTCCCTAAATGTTTTCAGTATAACTTACTTTTTCACTATAAGGATGCAATTGGGATTGTCAGAAGGTTTTGAATATAGGGCCTTGAGTGTTTTTCTTGTGTTAAACAGATAATCTCCTATTTGTATTTGATTATTAAATATGGATTTCCCTTTGTTTGAGTGTCTTGCAGCTGTTATGATTTGATTTTATAATGTTGGGGTTAGGCAGCATTTGGTGCAATAGAGACTCTCACAACATGCTGGATGACTTCAGACTTGCAGTGACGTCAGTGAGGTAAGAAGAGCTTCTTTAGTGGGCACTGACCTTCCTGGAGCTTGAAGAGTGTCAGATGGCGTCTATATACCTCATCTTCTCCAGAGCAGCTACGGAAATTGCTGAGAGAAAGCTGAGCCTTAAGACGATTGGTGATTTCAAATTGGCTGGGCATATCATAAAAATATAATAAAACAGCCTTTTTCTTTTAAAATGCAAAGTGTGCAACTTCTGGAGGTGTTGATGTATGGGGGAGTTTGTCTGGCACACAGAAATAAGATATAATAAAAATACTGTACAATATCCTTCCATTTTCTATTGAGGTTTGTATCTATACAGATATATACAATATCTATATACCTATAAACTGTGACACTAACAACAACCATAATGATGGTTATAATTATTCCAATTATTCAAACGTAGTTTTAAAGAACCCAGCAAGACAGAGAGAAATGGTCATTGTAATGGCAGACAGGCAAAAGCTCTTCGATTTTGCACGTAGCATGTGTTTAGGATTTACATTTTAGAATGTAAACATAAAACCTGAAATTGTCATCTGTGCGGTTAAAGCCAGTTATTTAAGAATACATTTACACATTCTGTGTGTATATTTAAGGATATAACAAACAGGCAGTGACAGCTGGTGGTGTGTCGTACTTTAGGTACATATTTGAGATCTTGTGAAGTATTTTCTTGTAATTCCATAATTCATATATCTAAACGCGGTGGAAATAATGACAATTTCTTGCCACACCATGTCCTTATTCTTTAGTCAATATCATACCCTTCACTAATTTTGCAGAAAAAAATAAAAAATAACCAGGTGAAGCTGTCATATTAAAATATCCTTTATGAAACAAGCAGACAAATTATGAAATATCCAAAGTTTTAATTCAAGTATGTGTGAGTCACATGCTTCATAACTGATATCAGAATCCTCTGTGGGATGTCCTACTAAAAACAGGTGGCCCACATTTACTGGAGCTTGATTTTATTTGGTAAACATCAACATGAAGAATACTGTAAAACAAAATACTGGGTTGCGTGGGAGGGGTTGTTAGGGCTTGGGACTTGTTAGTTACCAGATGTGGGCTCAGATTCCAAATAAGATTGAAAAGATATTTCAAGGTTAACAACAGAATTCGTCTTAAACTTTTAAATTCTGGATAATGTCATCTGATTGGGCATGATGAATAGGTTACAAGAATATTTTTTTTTATGCTGGCTTCTTTGCTCCACTGATGATCCCATAGTCATTAGTTTTTAATGACAAGCAACATCCTCCTGGTAAATTATCAGATTCCAACTTAATTCCCCCAGATAGTATTCTTATCTGTAATCACAAAGGTACAGGTACATAGCTTTACTATCTTTAAAATGTTTCACAATAAGAGATACATTAATAACTTGCATTATGGTTACACACTTGTTTCTGCTTGTACAATTTATGCATTTTACTTTTTAGATTAATACATTTTGAAATCCCTAAAAGGCAAAAGAGCAGTAAAATCACATATACCAAATATCAAATATACCCCTTTATTATAATATCAACGGCCAACATTTCAAAACCGATATAACTTAAGCTTGCCTCCCTCATGAGCATTTCATTATTTAATATTATACAAGAATCGAAAAGACACATCTTGTCATCATATACTAACCACAATAGATCAAAAAGAAATAATGTAATTTAGCATCTATACAAGAACAAAGCAGAATTTCAGATTTCAATTTTTGGAACAGGTATTATACTTAAAATTCAATTTAAATGATTTCATGAACGCTATTTATTATTAAGGATAAAACTTTGCCAATTAAAATAACTCTTTTGGAACACAGAGTCATGGACAAACAAAAAAAACATAATCGTATATACTGTATATGACCATTTTTGCTCAGTGTTCAAGTGATTTACTGTGACTGTCAAATGTAATGTGTTAGAAGACGACACGGGCGGTAGAATAAATCTCAAATTGTGGATTAAAATCCTTTCGTGAAAAAAAACTGCTTCCTAACATTGCAGTCTCTTGAAGGTCCGTTTCGTATTAATACCAGTCTTAAATCTGAAAGGGAAAATGTCTTGTTTTGCATAACTGCCGTTTGTTAGGAAAGAAGAATATTTTTCACTGTATGAATAGATGTGGCTGCTATCGAAATGTCTGCAGTAGAAACAGAGCGTCTGGTTTTGACAACTGGTAACTATCGTGATACTGTTTACCAACTCAGAGCAAACAGAGCTTGATCTTGCCGTCTCTGATTTCACCAACACCAGGAAATACTATAATTCTTACAATTTGACTTCGTCTTTTCCTTGGCAGCCTTTCCTTCACTATGATACCCTACACCCGTCATCTTTCCCTTTTTATCTTTTTACCAACTGAACAAAACAGTGGTAACTTTTTTTGTATCGTATTAACTGTTGATTTTCGGACTAACAGAATAACAAACGTTTTGGGAAAAATCTATAAATGATGGATGCGCAGTTTCCAAACTGAAAACGGGCTACGTGTGGCAGGGCGTTGATCTGTCGGGGGATGTGGCGAGGGCTGCGCGGGGTATTCGTTTAACATTTACACAGTCTTGCATCATGGACGATAAGCAAATGAGAGAAAAAAGGAATCGGATGGACCGAAAAGGCACAGGTCATATTTTTACGGGAGAAATGCAAAGTGTATATAAAATACGCATGCCACAAACTGATTGCCTACGTCAATCCTGTCGCATTTCACTGACCTGATTCCCGTTTCAGAGGTTGTGACTGTACAATCCCATTGAAATCAGAGGATTAAGGGAGGGTGATTACCGTAGAACCGCAACGTATCTAGAAAATAAAGGAAGAGCTGTACATTATAAATAAATAATCGAATTATTTGTTCTGCACCTCTGTGAGTCTTCGATAGAAGGACGGTCGACTAGTTCAAGTTGGTCAGAAAGTTAGGCACGTTACGCAATTTAACTCTTAAATCGACAGATCCGAGCGATGAGCTGAATCCGTTACTATTGACATACATTGCAAGTAAAAGCAGCATTGTACTGTAGCAGCGACATAAACAAAACATATTCTGTATAAGACAAATAACGACGTTCAACTGAAAAGAAAACTTCTCGTTGCAGCCTTCATGCTCGGAAAATCTTTTTTTTTCATTTACGTTAATTATTTACATTTCTGAATCAAAATCTTACATATATAAACATATTTAATGCAGCGATAGTTTATAGAACTACGGCATACAAAGAAATTTCTTCAAAGAAATAATTTGCTTCAGAAATAAAATTTGTTGCTGACATAAATGGTGTTATATCTAACCTTGTGTACTATGTAAGCATTTTCTAATCTTTTTCAGTACAATATAATTCTACATATGTGTCTGCCAATGTATATAACTGTACCAATATATTTGGAGGAGATCATTCTGGTACCTAGTAGCTACTCGACTTCATCAGTTATCTCCGTTTCTTTGAAGAAGCCAAGTTATCATTTCTGATTGGATAATCAGATCAGATAATCAGGGGTTCCAGAGCCCCACAGCTCTTGTGCAAAGTCATGTTGTAGGAGTTTGCAACCGCGTTGTAACACTTTTCAACATATTTGTGTTGTTTGCTATGTGAACAACAAGTAGCCTATTGATAGAACATGTTATGAATACAGTTTTAGAGGTGCCTTTTAAAATCATGTTAAGTGAATTCTGAGATGTGTCTAAAAGTGATTAAATTTGGTCTTTTTGCTCTTTCAGACGGCTGCTGATTGAATGTTTTTTTTTTATTTTTATGCTTTCCTATGTCTTGTTTTTAGCCTTCTGAGTGGAAATGGAGATAATTACACATTTTTAAAAAATAAGTGATTTTTGACACTCTCCTCAATCAGCATGTTCAGAAGAAGAGGGAGAAATCTTGCTTCTTCTTTGGAGGGTTCCACAAACTTTTTTGGGGGGAGTTTATGAAACCTCAGCAATTAGTAACTCAAGTGTTAACTGACTAGGAGTTCCTATTCTACTTATGTATTAGTGCAATTGACCTCTCGGGCTACTCTGTCTGGGTCGGCACAGCAGCATCGATCGATCTCATAGATCAAAGGTTTCTTACTACATTGGAGTTCCACCTCCCTGGGTCTCTGCATACATCCCCCCCCCCCCCCCTCCACACGCTCACTGTCATCACATGCAGTTCTCATTTGCTCCAAGTCATATTTTCCAATCAGTGTTCCCCTGTTACATTGCCTATCCAAATTAATTGATCAAATAAAGCTCACGCACCAGTAGCTCATTCACTGAATAAATCAACATCAGTGATCTGGGGGTTTATTTCCTTAGTCAGGTGAGTTCACACCACACACACATTAAGCATACTTTTCCTTTAATTAATGTCTCTTCTTTTCATAATTTGAACTTGTCTGAACTAATAAAATGGAGTAGCTAAACAGAAGTGTGTGAGAGGGTCAAGTTGTGATTTTGCACTTCCATTCTCTTACGTATAAATCTTACTCTGTGTTTCATTTCTCAGCTAGTCGAGTTAACACCAAACACTAAACTATGAAATACACTATACCTTTATATTTGTCATTCCATCTCATCATAATTAGAATTTGACTGAACGGCTGGACTTTATTTTGCAGTGTGTGTCTGTGTTTATTTAAGCATTGTGTGAGTTTTCACCTTTTTGTTCTCCACACCAAGGGAGTTAGGCGGGCCTCCTGGCTTCTGTGGCTTTCATGAGACTCAAAAAGAGGGGATAATTTATCACACATTTTTCTTTGTCTCTGAGCAAGGTCCTGGGGCTTGGGGCTATTGACAGTTTAACTAAATTAAAACACAGAGAAATAAAGTTGTATCGTGATCCACCAATTTTCTTATAAACTATGGAAAACCCCATACTACAAAACCTTTTCCCGTTTAGAATCTGATCTGTTGACTTTGTGCTTTGCATCATTGTAATACTATCACTGAACACATTTAAAAAATATATTTTAACTCTTTCTAAATGTAATTAAAGCCTTTTTGATTCTGCTCTTGTTGATTGTCCTATTACATGGGAGTTATGAAGGGATGTGACAATGACATGTCAAACTCACACAGTTGTACCCAATCACTGTCATTACAAAATCAGCTATAACTCACAACGCCTCCCTTTGCATAAGTCTCATACATCTCCACCTTGCAGGTTTCCCTTGGTTCACTTGCTCTGAATGGGGTTCGAGCCTCCTCCTGGATAGAAGGCTATCCATTAACCAAGCAGGTTAAGCCAAACATAGCTGACCAAGGATTCACAAAACATTCAGTTCTTCAATGTTGCTGTCCCTAGTGAATTATTATTCATTTACGTCTACCAATCTTAAAAAGCCACATTGAAATGAGATCAAAACCTTCCTGGAGGAGGGCTAAGTCTCACCAGTGGTGTTGCTGCTTATACCTTAACTTAGAGTGTATCCATGAAACAACTACCAGCATGCTAAGACTACATTGGTTTTGTCCGACTGTATGTAGAAAACAATGGGAAGAGGTTATAAAGATCTACATAACTCTTTCAGTTCTATCATCAATTTAAGAGCTACCTAAAGAGTTTTCTTTTTAACTCTGTAATTTTAGCACATTATTTCTTGTTTCCAAAAATGTCAGTGGGCACAGTGTGGTGAAAAATACTTTATTCACCTGATCTTTGTAGATTATGAAAGAACATGAAAAGATGCAGTTTTTAAGCATTTTTTATAGTGTAATATTAATTTTTAAATTAGCATTCCTCATTCTTTAACAGTGCAAAAGTTGGTAAGAAGAAATCCTGGATGGAAAAGTAACTCTGTGATGATTTGTTATTTAAACTAACAGAAGTTCTTTTGAGTAATTAGTGGTGTGTCTGCTATGGTCCCACAATACCACTGTTTGTAGTTGTGCTAAGCCATACAATTGGGTTTAAAAAGATTGATCATGCAAGATAATTTATTTTTAAAATATTGCATTCAATATGTGATATGTGTTATTGTTCTTCTCCTTTATCACTGTACTGTAACTTTGTTATTGCTGTTGTTGTGTGTTTAAGTTGGTGTTTCCTTAATGTCTCTGTAGTGGAGTATACGTGGAAGTAAGTATTTGCAAGCATTGCAGTTGTGCATATGACAAGCTGTACTTCGAACTCTTGAATATATTCTATTCTATTGTAATATGGGAAAGAAAAATGCAAACCAAGTTCCGTACATCTTTCTTTATTTTTACCTAACTTGAAAAACAGGGTTTGTGTTTGATCATTGTTGACTGAATAATAGTCTTTGAAGAAGCTGAGTCATGAAAATTCTTTGTTAAAAAATTCTAAAAGTTTACAAATGTGCAGCTTTTAATATTTTATTAAGAAGGTTTTAATATATGGGCATAAGGACACAAGTTTACAAACAAGGAAGAAACTCTTTCAATCAAATGTGGCCTCCAAAGATGCAAAGTAAAAACTAAAATTATTTATGTATTTATGTTCTTTAATGATCAAGCAATTGGCATCTGTGATCATGACACTAACATAGATAAATATCATATAATAAAATAGGAACAAGTAAAGGTTACTTTACTTGTTCCTTTGCAGCCTACACATGCTGATGCAGCTTCCTACTTGATATAATAAAATATATTTTTGGGCATCTGCTTGAAATGCATATTTGAATAGAAACCTTCTTTGTGTTAAATCCAGTTTATTTCATGAGACCAAAATAGTAATACACACTTTAAATTACAGAGTTTTAAAAGTAAGCATTTGGTTGCATATCCCTTTTGATGTCACCAAGCTTTGTGTAATCATTTGAGATGGTGTTAGCATACCTTTTTGTGTTCTTGCCTATTATTTGGTGTTTCAATCTCTTCTTTAGCACCAAAATTGCATGTTCAGTTGGATTTAAATGTAGTGATTCACTTGGGCAGTTAAGATTTTCCATATAAAGATAAACTCCTTTTTGTTGCATTCGTCATATGTTGTGGGTCATTTTCTTGCTGTATGTTGAAACACAGCACAATATGCGTGGAAGTATTTTTTTCCACATAAGCAGACAATGTTTGTTTAAACATTAGGATTCATTCTGCCAGTGCCGTCATTGGCAACATCATCAATACAGATGAGTACACCATTTCAAGAAGCTCCCATGTATGTCCACTATATTACCTGCATTGTGCATCACAGCTAAGGCGGTGTTGTTTGGAACATGTGCTGTTCCTTTCTTTCTCCACACTTTAAACGTTTTTTATCAATTCGGTAAAGCTTTGGTTTATCTTGCTCTCATCTGTCCAGAAAACTATGTTCCAAACCTCTCCTGGCTCATCTTTGTACGTCCAAGCAAATTCGAATCTGACATTTCGGATGTAGCTTTGGTAATTGTGTCGTCTCAGTTTTCCGTGAACAGTGGATTTCGATACGTTCTCCCTTGCACTCTGAAAGCTGCTCGGGATTTCATTCACGGGTGTATTATGGTTTTCCTTGACAGCTCTGATGCTTTTTTTGTCATTAACTGTAGATGTTTTTTTCTTGCCCGACCTGGTCCTGCCTGATTCGTAAATATACATGTGGATTCTTTCCTAGTCATTATATTCCTCCGAGTTGATTTTATTACGTTTAATTCCGGTGACATGGTTCTGATTGAGACCTTTTTAGGTCTAAAATGGACAGATTTTCTGTAACAGAAACATCTTTGATTTTTGTTTCGACTTTTGAACTGAAATTAAAGTACAGCAGGTTGTTAAGATGGCACTGTTTTTTGAGTGCCCAATTACCCAACAACACACAGCTGACCAGCAAGACTTTGGGAAAGCAAAGTAACTAAGTGAACTGAGGGTATCGACCTGTTTTTCGAAAGAAACTTGTCACGATCGCTACTCCTCCTCTTACGGGCGCTCCAGCTCTTCCTCGTTCTGCCTCATTCCCCGCACCTGTTCCTTATTCCAGCCCCTTTTCAGTTCCCCCTTAAAAGCCAGACGCAGATGAGAACCGGTGCTCTACAATGACTCCCAGTTCATGTGAGCCTGGGTCCTGCTGCCTCTGGCTCCGTCATGTTTTTAACTTTCTGTTCCTGTTCCCCCCGCCGGTCCAGACCCGGTTCCCGTTTTTAATCTCCTGGATGGATCGCCTGGCCATGGACTTATGCCTGTGTTTTGGATTCCCCGTTTGGACTTCTTCTTGGATTGTTCGCCCCGGAGCCACTCCCCCTGGACACCTGCGCACCAAGGACACGCCCCCTGTCTCCATTCCCGTCTCCTGCATGACTTTTCCCTCTGTGTTTCCTCACTATTCTGGATTGTGTCGTCTGCATAGGGTCCGGAAAGTACTGGTCAAAACTAGAAGATCAGCTTCAGGATGGCTGTGTGGTTTGTTCCATAATCCCACAACACATTATGCAAAAAGGCGACTCTTATTTTCAGGTTGAACTGCCCTTCCCTGCAGTTTCCGTTGGTGGCCTGTGGTTCATTATCCACTGATAATCATGAAGAAAAAAGTCCATTGGGTTGACTGTGTCAATAGTGTCCGCTACCCGAGTCAGTAGTGTTCAATACTTGATCCAAACATAGTTTATTACAGTCCAGTAAATAATAAATATTCAAGTTTTTGTTATCATCTGAGTGCTGGACATTCATGGAGCTTATATAACGAACATTTGGGAGGGATGACAACAACCACGGTCAATCGTTCCCAGCCGTCAGTGATTAGCAATCACTCCCTTCGTCCTTCCTCCACCGAACACTATAAATACCAAATGCGATATCTCTCTCCCTCGCGTGCGACTTTTGCATCCCACCTCCACCCCAACTCCACCTCTGCAGCTGCCCCTTGGTTACCCAGTGGGGGGGTCCTGGCCTCCTCGTCCTGTGGCCAGGAGGTCGGCCCTCAGCCAAGCGGGTTAAGCCAAATATCCGCTCCATAATAGTTCATTAAGCTTTGATCTTGGGCGTTGTCATTCCTAGTGAACTTCAAGCATGTAAATATACCGGAGGGCTTTTATTTGGATCAGTTCTAAAGCAGCAAGAACTTTTTTGTTCTAGATAGTACACTTCATACTAAATGGGATTTTATAAATGTGTGATACAATTTTAAAATAACTTTTCTTCATTTAAATCAATGCTTTTGACTATACATCCTAATATAGTGTTAGTCTTTTTTTGCTCCGCCAGATTGTCATTGAGGGAAAATGTTGTGTCAAGATAAACGACTTTTTCATGGTGGCATCTTTAAGCACTTTGCCATCTGTCTTATAATGTTTTACTCAATCTTCTTTCTACCTGTACAGTACATGACAACTCATCAAATTAGCTAGTGAGCAAGGAAAATGACACACGTGCGTCTATTTTAAATTTAACATCGTTTTCCCTTTTTAATTGTTATGTTGAATATCTTTTTTGCAATGGATATCATTTGGCTCCAGAAAAGGAATTTGAATCATCACTTGATGAAAGCTGTTTGGCAAAGCTGTTGATTTACAAAACATCTGCCTCGACACTAAACAACTCGCAACAGGCATATCAGGAATCACATGCTCGTTCCACATACAATGGAATTCTTACTGTTCCTCCTTGTCATGGTCCAGGCTGTGCTGTGAGTCACCAACTTCACCTTTATTTTCTACCTGGAATTTTCCTCTCCATGTGTGAGTCTGTTATCTCTCCAGCTAGGTAAATACCTTTGACGAGGGCCTCAGACCAGCTGAGCAGCTGACATGCTAATGCAATTAATAGCACACTAAAGATTCCTTGGAATTCTGCCATTTGATCATTCTTATTTAACTGTGTAGAAAAGGCCAGAACCGATACTCTCTTTGTGTATTTTGCGTGAGATTTGCTTTTAAATACAGGTTCCTCCTTTTAAAACGTAAAGAGTATGGAACTGGGGGGCGGAGCGGTGGCACTGTGGCTAAGGCTCTGTGGCTGGAAGGTTGCCGGTTTGTATCCTGTGGCCGGCAGAGGAGTCCTGCTCCGTTGGGCCCCTGAGCAAGGCCCTCAGAAAAGAAACACAACGTTTCGGCTGTGGACACCCGAAGAAAGCTCCATGGCTGAAACGTCGTGTTTCTTTTTCTTCTCTTTTCACTGTGGAATAAACCTTTACTTGTTCCTTTGCAGCCTATGCATGCTGTCACAACAGCAGAAATGAATGAAGATTATTTTCATGTGTGAAAACGTGAAAACATTCGAGAGCGCTACTGTCTGTAGAGGAGGCTGACAGAAGATAATGCTGTGCAAGTCGGAGGCTACTATGAGCAGATGGATCAGAGGCACAATGTTCTTGCAGCTATTAGCAGTGACCGCCCAATGGCACCAGCCAAGTATGTTGGCAATGTTTAACGAGCCATCCATCTTTTACCTGCTCTCTTTAAACAGGAACCTTTGTTTGAACCATGGAGTCATTAGGCTCCTTTTCTCACTGCTTTCAACTTTTCAACTCGATTTATATCCTTATGATCCAAGCACTGCATTCAATTTATTACGGGATCTTAATTTATTTTGGCCGCTGAGCAAAATGCTCTCAGACATACAGTATGGACATACGATATGTAGTCTTTAATATGGCACAATTAACAAAAGAAGATTGTAATTGTTTTCACCATTCCAGGCAGAAAGTTCACGAGTTTCTTTTCTCGTGTCTCAAGAGAATGTTAATTGATTCACCATTTAAATCTGGCTCACAGTAAAAAATTCTGTCCTGGTGAAAGAAAATACAAAATAGTTTTGACATTTAGTTACCATGTAGTAATGAACTTTATATTGTGAAAGTGTGGTAAAGTAAAAATCTGCATTAACTATAGGTAAACAGTTACTTAAATTATTATTTTAAATTGTACTTTTAGGATGATAACCATTTTCAATGCAAAAAAAATTACACATTTAGGAAATTGAAATTGTAAGCAGTTATGCAGTTATGTTGGGCTGGAAGGACTTTATCAAAGAAAATAGGTGACTATGGAAATTTTTGTCATCTGCATGCGTCATCTGTTTTGCTTCAGGGCAAAAAGAATATTCAATTGATTACCGATTCGCCTATTTGAATGCCAGGGAGGTAAACTGTATTTATGATGGATAAAACATGCCTGACACTCTGAAACAGTATTATATTACACAACAGTTACAGTATTAAAAACTGAAAAGATATGGTAGGCTGTTATGTGCTTTACAAAGAAAGCCAAAGGAGCACATGAAACAGTTTCATCAATGAGGTCATCATTGTAGACACATATAGGAAAGTTTACACTGTTTTATTGGTATAAATATATTTTACAACAAATTAACAGCATACAAATTCCAACAAATAGAGTAACTTTTCGAGCAAATAGAGTACTGTTGTCAGGACACTTACACTCATAAAGATGTATCCTAACGACCTATCAACCAATTATAAAATAGTTCTTTTCTCTAGGTTAGAGTTTGTAAACATCGTGTGTCTCTTATGTCCTTCAATTAAAAAGGCTGTTGTAGAAGTGTTTACCTTGTCACATACTTAATTGCTCTATCGCTGTACGGCTCTTTTTCTAAGATACACTGATGGCTTGAAATGGTGAAGTAGACAACACAACAAACATTAGAAATGCCATTAAAAATGGCAGTTTTGATATTGTGATAGAATACTTTTTCGAGCAATATTACGACGTCGGTGATTGGTTGATCTAGTGAAAACAGACGTATGTCCCAAGCAGGTGTGTCATGAATTTTTGAGGTGGAGTTCAATCATTTTCACTTGTTTACTGTTAAAAGTCCCAATGAAGGATTTGTTTTGTGGGAAAATCCATGTGTTATAGTACAGTGTAATAAGCCGTTGAAACGTTCCTTTTCTGTCCAAAGAACAAGGTATCACACATACTCTCCGGTTGTTTTATGCCTTGCCTGTAACAAACTAAATTATACTTCTCGAACACCTTAATCGTATTGGGGAGTAGGCAAGCCATTATTCTGAGCTTGTTCCTGTAATGTACCTGCTATTTATCACCTACTTCTATGAAATGTCCCAGAACAAATCCCTTAGAATGTGCGTTATAAATGATTGACCCACCACTCCCACTGCAGACCTCAGATGTTTTGAACGCAGTGTTTATTCAGGAAAGTTTTGTCATATTTTAACCTTGTGCTCTAGTGGTGCCGTGATAGTCTCTTGCTCTCACTTTAGTGGGGAGACAAACCCTCTTTAGAAAAGCTTTTGCATGTTCAGGCAAAAGCAAGATAAGAATTGCCCCAGCCCCCTACACAAAAATAAGAATGTGGTTGTGTACACTTAATTCCTTAAAGATAAATGTGCCCTAGCATACTGACTCTTTCTCAAAGAATGCTCATGCTTTTTTTCTCCCAAGACAAAGCTTTGACTGCAATGAAATGAGCATTAGGACTCTCATTCACATCATGAGCTAAGGCACAAAACCTTTTAGAGCCACTTTTAATTAATTAAAGCAAGAATAAAATGGAATGGAATCATGAATAAGACATTTCTGTGGACCAGTCTTTTCACTGAAGGCAGCAGTGACAGACCTCGGTAGTGAACCAGATTGATTTAGTGGTGTCAAGTGTTGGTGTTCTAAAAGCGAGCTGAAACCGCCGTGTTAAATCGGGATTGACAGACCTAATTAATTAGCATTAATTCATGTTAACACAACCTTGTAGTCTGATATTGTGGGATTAAGCCCTAACCGTGGGCACCTCTCTGAAAGTTCAAACCTGGTTGAAGAAAATAGTTTATCGGGAGGTTGTGTGATTTTAGGTCATTCGACCATCTTCTCCTCCTTGTCATGTTTATAATAGCCTCCCATGAAAACCTGTCATCTTATCTGCTGGTGACGTTTACGCTAGGAAAAGAGGTGTAGAAGGATTTTGTTTTTAACCACACAAATAGTAAATAAGGCAGGCAACTTTTTATTTACTATTCTGTCTGCACTTCCACAACTAGTTCCAGAATTCTTGGAAACTTCATAAAAGCTCTTGCAATGCACTCAATGTGGTTTTTACATTTGGCATTTATCTTCTGCAATTGATTTCACTTTTTCTTTCCAACAGGTCCATGTCCTGGAACTGGATGTCTGAAGAGGACAGTTGCTCTCTGTATCAACCTGCATCCCTCAGAAAGAGATACAGAGGGGCTTTTGAGTACATGTGTTCATTAGTACCTGGTTATGACTGTGGCTAACCTGATGGCAAATATGAAATATCAAAGCACTTGTCAGCACTGCTGAATGGGACAAAGAAAGGCTGCATTAATGATTAACTGTGCTAAAAGCCCCGGCTTTTGTATTCCCATGGTGCCTGGGCTATCTGGCTGCCATGTGACATGCTCAGGCCATTTTCTAGCAGATTGAGGAAAGCTAGTGAGCAAACACAGGTGCTCTGGAGTCAGCACTGCTGTCAGGGACAACCACAAACAAGACCAGCTATGCCTGGCTAAATTAGCTCCTCTGTTTGCCTCTGCTTCCTGGAGATCTTACATTTCAAGTCCAGTGTCTTTTGCCACTATTCTCAACCATTCACACACTCTGCGTTAAAAAAAAAGCAGGGGGACCCCAACAGACAGCTACTTCTTTGAAGCAGCAGCATTTGGTGGCCAAATGTGGGGAAAGAGTAAACTAATTAACCGTGTTCAAGTCTTCAGCTTCGAAAACAAAACAAATTTATTTTTCTCAAGTGGGGCTACTTCTGTGACCCTGCGTGACACGCAACGGACACAAGGATTCTGCAACCAGTAGCTAAAAACATGTGAAGCACCTGAACAAAGTCATAGAATATGAATAGTGCAAAAGAGGCTTGCATACAATTTGAATTGCTCGATACAAGCACACATACGTAGCTACTTGTGCTATGAGTTAAATGTTACAAGGTTGCAAAGTTATCCCAGTGCTGGAAAGGTCCCCCTAGTGGATAATATTATTGGTAATACTCTGCCTGGCACATGTCTGGCAGGCTGTCTTTTATTGTTCAAATATTTATATTTGTATATTACAGTCCTCTCTGCTCAAATTCCCAGCAATTACAGGAGACTAGTAAAGCCCAGATTATCGGTCAGAGATGATAAAGGTGTTTTAAGTAAACAGTAAAAAGCAACAAGAAAGGAAATAAAGTTATAAAGAAATAGAGAAAAGGATATGAGCAGGGTCAGCACAGCAGGGTGCGCAGCTCAGTGGAAGGGTTATTGCCTGCATGTTTCAAGTAATGTCAATATAGAATACGTTCACTAAACTTTACAACATCAGCTATGATTACAGAATATATTTTCTGGTCTGTAATTGGTTATAGTTTCATGTCCATGTTCCATGTTCCATGGGTCTTGAATTTTCTAAAGAAAAAACAAAATAAGCAAATATTGTAAAATAAAATATGAAATAAATATGTTCCAGCTCACTCTTGGTCCTTAAATGATTCATGACTGTCAATTTGGGGACTTTGTATACCGTAAACATTACACGCAACAGTGTGTTATGTGCGTATTAGATTTGTCTTAAAGAATTTCTAAATTTTGTGTCTGGAAATTATATTATTTCAAAACTACTCCTTCATGCATTTTTAACATTTTGGGGGGGACAGAATAACATTTGTGAGCAAGAAATGGCATGTACGACACTGGTGAAAATGTCCTCTAAAAATAAATTTTCAAGCAGCATGGCAACTCTACTTTGTCAGTAATAAAGGACCTGGACATAATTAAAGAAGTGGTCAAAAGTTAATACACAACAGTTTCAAACTGAAGATGAGGCACTACTTACATTGATGTAGGCAGGCATTCTGATTGCTGTGGATTAAGCTCTTTTTCAGACAGTTAACAAAGGCAACCCTTCAAAGTTATGTAGGAACTGGAACAAAGTTTCCTCAGATGGTTCATTTGTATGGCTCAAAATCCTCATCTTCAGTTTTAGGATCCACATTACTGTAGATCAGTATAGCAAAGCCTAAGGCCTAATGTCACACAACACAGCAAAAGGATCTGAGCTTTGTTATTAACCCATTGTACCAGCGCAAAAGATGTCTGCTCTATTGTCAGTGAAAACAGAGCTATCAAAGCAAGTTTCAAGTAATGAGGTAAAGCATGAAAGCTCATTGAAAATGGCAATATTCTCAAAGGCTCTTTGAAGTTCTGGGCACAATGTGAAAATTGTAAAGAGCAAATGTGCTATAAGAAAGTAAGCACTGAATTAACCTCTGCCTTTTGTTGTACCGAATCATATTCCCTTCAACGAAAAGCGAAAAATAATGTGAGATCTCTTATTTGAAGATATCATACAGTATTTGATTGTATTTGATTTATTTTTTCTGAGATGAATGATCATATAGATGACGATGTCGATTTAGACATACGGTAAATCAAATGAGACTTCTCCTGTTTTCAATATTTATGGATCATTTCATCGGCAGAGACAGAAACATACAGTTGCTTAATTTTTGTTATCCACACATTTTCAAGTAAGAATCCTACTTGTTAAAATTCGTCAAGTACTGTAATTATCACTTGCTACAAACTGGCTGTGCGTCTCTAGGAAATAATACAATTTGGACATGCAAAAAACACAGGCCATTCCCATAAACCTAGTATAAAAACACGAAGGTGGAACTGTCGTGTTGAAATAATCTGTGATCCATTTTAATTTAAGTTTGAATATGAAAATTACGGATTTTTTAAAAGATGATTCAGTTCTGAAATTTACATCCTTTTAGAGATGACTGTTTAAAAAATGAAGGAATTTAAAGACAGCAATTCTGGTAAAACAGACAAATGGACATGTGTAGCTGCAGTTGTGGGATGTAATAAATGTATGTTTTATAACCTATAAGGACTTAGAAGTGCAATTAGACCCCAAGGTCACATTATTGACATGCAATAGAATTGAAAGTGGAGTCACTTCAAAGCAGAGTTTTTACTAACAGCTGTAAAAGCCTTTATAGTGGCTTATTAAAGATAGTGACACACCTAACTGGGCTCGTTATCTCAGGGCACGCCCACAACTTCTTTTAATTTGAAGAACCATTAAATGAGTGCAGGTGCTGATGTTCTCTACTGTATAGCCATGTTGCATTTTTAATTTCATATAATAACGCAGAAATCGTTTTAAGCCTGAAGAGGATAGACACAATATGCTGTTCATACCATTTCTCCGGTAAATTACTGTAGATACTGGGAAAATGTTTTTTTTTATGCTATTTTTCCGTATGTAACTGCAAAATAGAGAGTTATGTATGAAGTAATAAATTAACTCAGAATATTAAAGAGAGACGATGCTCGCGTTAGATGAACTATTATCAGACAGAGAAAAAGAAAACCTAATTTGAACGATTGATAGTACACAGATTAATCAGTTATTTGCTGAGCATCACCCCTTTTCTGTGCAGTTTTAGAAAATCACCGACTATTAAGAAAAATAGCAGCTGCCCTTACTCTAAATTGCAACGGCTGAATAATTGCATAATAAAGTGCTTGTGGCAGAGAGCTGTGGGATCAATCATTGCGCACAATTGTGCAGCCTTACTCTTTTAATCTGCATTAACCTTTAACAAAACCTTTAAATGTCTGGGGCATGTTATTATGGGCTGAAACCAACCACGCATTCGGTTCCCAAAGGATCAAAAGACCAGGGATCCTCGAAAAATGTCTATGGGAGATAATACTACTGTATTATAACTCAAAAAACAAATCGCCAAGGCAAGAAAACAACAGAGCTTGCCTTTTATTTCCCTGGGCTGAAAATCTCCCAATTAACCCCCCTGTCTTTCATCCAAGTCATGCTATAATAGCCACGGCACATGTACAAAGAGTGTTGTTTTTATCCGTCTTCTCGAGCAGTGACAGGTGCACGCTCGGGAAAGTGCAGACAGGTATGGGCCCTCACCCAGACTCGACTCACCTTGTCTGTCAGCTGTCTTAAGTGACTAGCTGCTGAAGCCATTAGTGCATATTCATTTTCCACAGGCGGGGGGGACCCAGCACCAGCCACACAATCTGGTTCGCATGATGCTCCGCTTAGACAAAAAAATGCAGAAATGGAGAAGGTCAGAGGCTGCAAGAAAGCACCGCAGATGCTATCAGCACGCTTGAATTCAAGTAAATGATGGGTATACAGGAAAATATGTTTCTTAAAACAGCAGGGTATTAGAGTAAACACACAGCGGTGTTCAGTTAAACTGTTTGACTCACTTTCTCATTAATGTTAATAGCAATTAACTGGTGTTTATTTAAAAATTGAGATCCACTGCAGAGTAAGAAATAATATTTGACAACCCCTTAAGATTAATATGCCTTTTAGAATTGATTCTAAAGATGGAGTTTGCTTTAGAATTATTTTTTGTTTTATCAGTGTGTGTTAGAAAATGAAGACACCCGAGTTCATAAAGCAGTACGTCGTCAAGCCTCGGTAAAATCTGCCCCACTAAGGTGGGGTAATTTACAGTTGATAAGGAATTCCTTATGCCAGCGTTACACAACACGACTTTTCCTAGGATTTTCGGTCGTAGCCTTCATTTACATCATCGTAAGAAAATCACAGCGAGTTGTAGAGTCACAGCGTGCGTCCGTTACCGTCAGTTGTGTAGTGTGACACCCCCAGCGACTCAATCATAGCCCTCTCAACAGCCCCCACTACTCTCTGCGACTCTCTACGACAAAACCAAACTAGTTTACACTAGATGTGTACTTGTGAGATAATGTGCCCATTATATTACACATTATAGCGCAATACTTATTTGTTTACAATATATGTTTTAAAGGTGTTTTATATTTTTAACTGTGTTTTATTTCTGTACATTTGTTCTGTATTTATAAAGAAGAATTATATTTTTGAAGATGTTTATTTGTGGAAAACAATGCCTGTGTTACATTTTTCAAGATGTTTACCTGCTTGTTCTCCATGTTATTTGTTTACTTTCGTGCGGCGCTCCTCCTCCTATTCCGGTGTGCTCCACGTGGATTGGCTGCCAAAATGAGGCGACCTCGCGGTACTTCACGGCTCGATACGAGATGAGGAACCGTGAAGAAAAGACGTGAGAGAATCATGTTATTAGTCACCCCCTGCGATTCCTAGTCGTATAATTTGACACCCTCCAGGACAGAAAAGGCAGCGAGATTCAGGAACTACAGTCATTAAATTTGACATGCTCTCCGACTAGAAGTTGTGTCGAGTCCTGTAGTGTGACGCCAGCTTTGGCTTGTTGAACAACAGTGACCGGCCTGCATCTTGGTTAGAGCTGACGAGCTAGCGGTATTTCCGTACAGTGTCTCACCTTTTCTCACAGCTCTGAAAGCACAGTGGAACTCATGTAGTGAAAAATGGGGCATGGCTGGTACTGTGCATGTTTTAGAGGAAGGCAAGCATGGTCTTCTTGTTTGCATGAGTGTGGAATTGGCAAGCTGAGATGATTAACAACCGACCATTTCAAACTTGGGAGGGAGGGAGGGAGGGATGGCTTTAAAATAAAACATTTTTTTAAATTGCATTTCAGAAATCATGGCGAAACAATATCCCTAAGCATCATGGAAGGAACTATATTTCCACTGCTTTTTAATAACAAACTAAATGAAACATAAAACAGCCCTAATAAGATGGTCCATTATTTTTTCTTTGTATACGGTGGTAAAAATGTGTTCACTTAGCTCCCAAATTTCAGGGAATCATTTCTATCACTGTGTTCGTAATGTATGTAAGATGCATTCAAATACAACAAGTCCCAACAAACCCCTCTCTGGATACTTAATAGCTGGACAGGTTGCTTAGGCAGCTGCTGCTCAGATATGTTTGATCACCTGTCATTCAGGTTAATTCATCATAACTCACGTATATCAGCAGCTGCAGTTCAGAAAAGCTCGGACCAAAATATAAAGCAAAACAAAAGGAGTACTTAGGGTAAGCTGTCTATCAATATCTAGCAAAAAACAAAAAAGCTGGCCAAATTATGAAAAGAAGGAGGGATGTAGTGAGGTTATGCTTTATAATTCCTCATACAATATGGTTTGTAAACTCCTTTTTAGCATAATCAAGGCTCTGAAATTTCATAGTTTTAGGTTTCCTTAAAGAAGCAGCGTCTGAAGCTCTGGGAGAAGCTAAGAAATTTGTCCTCCTGAACCAGTAACCGGTAAAAAAGTAGCAGTTTAAGAGCAGCTTAAGAGCCACACTGGAGTGAAAACCTCTGACAGTGGCCCTTCAGGACTAGAATTGTGACACCTTACTGTCTATATAGTTCATAGCCTGGAGAGCCTGAAGTCTCTAATGCACAACCACCACCATCAAACATGATAATGTACATTTCTATAACTCTGTTTGGCGCTATATAAATTCCACAAGGCCTCAAGTTAAGTTGCTACATGTGTTTGGCCAATGTACTCTTTAATAATATATAGTTATAAATAATAATTGCTTACATTGTTTATATAGTGTATAAAGCACTTTACAGGTAATGGGGACTCCCCTCCACCACCACCAGTGTGCAGCCCAACAGCACAACGCTTACCACACATCAGCTCTCAGTGGGGAGGAGAGCAGAGTGATGAAACCAGCATAGAATGGGATTATTAGGAGGCCATGATTGGTAAGGGCCAATGGGAAACTGGGCCCAGTGGGGTTACACCCCCTACTCTTTTCAAGAAACACCCTGAGATTTTTAATGACCACAGAGAGTCAGGACCTCAGTTTTACATCTCATCTGAAGGATGGCACCTGTTCACAGTATAGTGTCCCCGTCACTATACTTGGGCATTAGGACCCACATGGACCGCAGAGTGAGCACCCCCTGCTGGCCCCACTAACACCTCACCTCTTCCAGCAGCAGCCTTAGTTTTTCCCAGGAGGTCTCCCATCCACGTACTGACCAGGCTCACACCTGCTGAGCTTCAGTGGGTTGCTAGTTGTGAGTTGCAGAGTGATATGGCTGCTGGCCATAAAGACTAACAATATTTAGTGAAGTGTTTTCTGTTATGGATATGTATTGGTATTTACCAATTGTTTTACAGATAGAAATTTCGAGCAATTACTTAACCTCTGAACCTATTCAACCATGTCAATAATAAACACTTCAATTAATGCAATCTTTCACTACAAAGAAATGATCATTCACATTTTTCAAGTAGCACAAAAACAGTGTTTTTGATGTGATCATTAAATGAGAAAAATAAAATAATTTTAAATTACATGCAATTCAACAGACTGTAATAATGACTTTCACTTCTACTGAAGCCTAGAGGGTGGCATGGAGTTTGCCTAATTAAACAAGTAGCTGGACTTAATTAAGTGTTTGAGAGCTTAGATGGAATAAAATCTAAAAGACACTTCAGCCCTGTAGGAGCTGACTTTTAGTCTCCTGATATGGAGAATGTGTTGAATTCACACTGACAGCTTAGTTAACTGCACAACACAATGAT
Organism: Atractosteus spatula; assembly: GCF_055471065.1. Lineage (NCBI taxonomy): Eukaryota > Metazoa > Chordata > Actinopteri > Semionotiformes > Lepisosteidae > Atractosteus > Atractosteus spatula. Next base: position 66,945,742 of record NC_142707.1, read on the forward strand.
CCTCAGGTCACTGAGTGATCTGGACAGAAGTTGTCAAAGTTTCCTTGGGCAAACACAGAAATACTTCAGTAATTAACCCAAATAAAAGCCAAAGCTGGAATAATCAGCAGAACATGTACAACAGGAGGTTTCTATCTATAACCAGCATATTTCAAAGAAAGCCAGAGTGTCTCTGACGTGAACAGTTTTGTAACATCCACTGAATAAGCATGCCCACTATTTCTCACCAGTTATTAGCAGAAGTACAGTATCGTGTTTTCCCCCATGACAAAACATGAAGAAGAGCAGAGGTGCTGTGGAAAAGGTCTGAGCCCTGGGATTGTATCATGTGGAGAAGCACAATCAATCCATGGAGCTCAAGCAGGAAAGGAGGCTAAGTGATTAATGAATGAATCTGATCCAGAGCACTGGGTCAGGATAGACAGGATAAGAGATGACAACACGATAAGATAAGAAAAGCACATAAAAGGCATCAAGATTATGGATAAATTCAAACTTCCTAAGATAAAGTGGGAAACCCTAAGAGAGGAGAAACAATGGAAATGGGATTGAAAATAACAGGTGTAGTAAATAATTGCTTCTTCTGTCAAACAGCCTGATAATGCTCTTGGAGAGCATTGATGGTGGCTGTGCTTGATTGTAAAGAATAATTAACAAGTTTCTTCACATCCCAGTATGTTACCTTTCTAGTCACTCCAATGTTATCTGTTAAATTACTAAAATAAAAAAGCGACAGTGGGTTAATCCATTCATCCTTCTATAGTAGGAAATATGGTCCCTCGTAGTAAGGGTCTGGGTACTGGAAACTCTTCCTGAGCACACAGGGCAAAAGGTCGGGGTGCACTCTGGATGGGACACCCGTCTACTGCAGGACACACACTGGCACATTCCAGAGGAACAGTTTAGAGGCAATTACTGTAGACAGCATATCTTTGGAAGGTTGGAGGAAGCCAAGGAAACCAATTAAAGCTCCAGTCAGAAGCAGCACCAGTCTGACATTAAACCCAGTAAGAGGAGCAGTGCAGCAGCAGGTAATAATAATAATAATAATTAATTGCTTGCACTTGCTTGCTTGCTTGCTATAGCGCTTTTCTGGACACTCCACTCAAAGCGCTTTACAGGTAATGGGGATCCCCTCCACCACCACCAGTGTGCAGCCCCACCTGGATGATGTGACAGCACAGTACACTCACAACACACCAGCTCTTAGTGGGGAGGACAGCAGAGTGATGAAGCCAGTTCAGAGATGGGGATTATTAGGAGGCCCTGGTTGTTAAAGGCCAGGGGGAAATTTGGCCCGTTTACTCTTTTCGAGAAACTCCCTGGCATTTGTGCTGACCACAGAGAGCCAGGACCTCGGTATTATGTCTCATCCAAAGCACAGCGCCTTTTTACAGTATAGTGTCCCCGTCACTAACCCTTCTACCACTGCGGATCTTTAATGGGATAAACCCCTCCATCCATTCCATCCACTTCTTCCCGCACAGACTGGCAGGGGAGCCAGAGCCTATCCTGGCCAGAACCAGGCGCAAAGCAGGGACGGCACTCACCCCAGGAGCTGCACTCAGGCAGGGCTCCGGAGCTGCGAGGCAGAAGTGCTAACCACTGCGCCATCGTGCCGGCTAATTTTACACACGTTTTTAATATAGAGTACCAGCAAAAAAACATTTTGTTTTCCGGACAAATATGTCCGAATATTTGCATGATGAGTTTTTAACAAGATTAAAAAAGTTTCATTTTAAAATAATAATTAGCATAAAGACACTTTTCAATAATATCATCATATTGAATGAGTGAATAGACTGTACCAGCCACCAAACTAATCACAAAATCATCTGCTGATCAGCATATGCTAATGATAGGCACTCCAAGAGACATGCTCTCCAACAAAGTACTTGTAGGTACTATCTCTGCAAATCTAGGCACTTTTTAACATGAAAAAGTAAAAGGAATGCAAGAAAAGATATTGTAGCCCAGTATATAGCAACCACTTTAAAGAATACACCTTTTTCTCATTCTCCCACATTTGCAGTTACTACCTCTGCCACTTTTAAGGACATGGATAATAAAAAAAAAACGCAGAACAAAACCAGATAATAAGGAACAATTACGCCGAGACAGTTCAACAATGAGAGGGAAAAAAAACTTTCATTCGCCTGAAAGAAAGCTGCATTTCAACCAAGCCAGCTGTTTTAAGTCATAGTGCATTGATAGAGGAAGGCTATTTTTAAACGCTTGCATCATCCATTCTGCAAGACACAAAACCTTCTTTTCACTGGTTTTGTCAGTAACCTGCTGTGACCTGCATTCAAGGCAGCTCCAGCATTCTTTGCACAAAGGTGCCTGTGAGACATCAACTCCAGATGGGCCGCCGTTCCCCCTGCTTGATTCCTGCGACAATGGTGGAGTGGCCGAGAAAACTGTTTTTTTTGTGGCTACTTGAAAAGTGGGAGAAAAAGAAACACGCGCACACAAAGCATGTACAAACAACCCAGAAACAAAGCGCTCTTGTCGCAGAGCCAGGAATCTTGATGAAAAATTCAAACAATATTAAATTCAAAAAGTCAACATCGGACACACTTCTAGTGAGAGGCTACAAACAAACAGAAAAACTCTGCACACACATTAACAATCACATCTCAACCTCTCAACATAATGATGATTGCTTTTTTTTTTACTTTTGCAGAGCTTTTAAAGTGATACAGGGAGCAAACAGTTTCTAGTGGATACCACAGGCTTAAAATCCTGTGGCAACTTCGCTGTCACCACCTTCACGGGTCACCAGCGGTGCTGTGAGGTGGCCCAGGTTTCGAATTTGAAGATTTCTTGAAGGCTGTCTAAAGAAGCATAGACCAAACCCACCCACAGCTAAGTTTGAACTTTTCTCACTTTTTAAATGACATTGCAATATTGCTTATAAATGTGTCATTCAGACACATAATACATTATTGTACTACAGTATTGTAGGAACTGTACAAACATTGCTATATAGTATCTGGAGAATAAGCATAAATTAAAATAAAGTATATATAAAGTATAATACAACGTAAATATATTGTATTGTACAATATGTAAAATTGGCCCGAGCCAAAAAAAACTTTAATGGCACTGTGTGACCTCATATATTGATAGATAGATAGATACTTTATTGATCCCGTGAGGGAAATTGCAGTGCAACAGCAGCTTAACACACACAACACAGCCACAATGTAACGAATTATATAATAATAGTACAATACATACAATACAATACAAGAGTTACTCACAGTCCAGACGCACAAGAACAAACTAGAACAGAACAGTACACAGAAAATCATATCACACTCATATCACACATATGGATATAAATATAGATGTAACTGTAGATATAAATATAAATGTATTGCACAGGTCCCTGGCATATATTGCACAGAAAGTGGTTGTAAACGGGAAAAAGAAAAAGAAAAAGAAGAAGAAGAGAACAGATGTAGCAGTAGATGTGTAGATGCGTTTAATCCAGATACAGGTCACTGTCGATGTTGCCTCTGCCAAGACGCAAGGTGGATGCGTTGTACAGTCTTATGGCAGACGGCAAGAATGACCTCCTGTAGCGCTCCCTGTTGCACCGTGGATGAATCAGTCTATTGCTGTACGTGCTCTTCATTCCTGCAAGCCTGTCATAGAGGGGATGGGAGAAGTTGTCCATGATGGCCATATTGCTTACATTACTATGCAAGAAAATTTGTTCTTGTCAGTCAAACAAAAAGTTTGATGAAATCAAATGTTATCAAAGAAAACTAAACCATTTTACTATTTTGACATCCATGTAATTACCAAGTAAACCTTAATGTAGCTGTAATTCCGATGAAACAATCCAAAAGAAAAGCATTGATATTTAACCAGTAAAGCAAAATAACTGCCATAACATTATGTACGGAAATAACTAGTTAACTACTGATTTATTCAGAATTATACTGTATTTTTTCTAATATTTCTATCCTGGGTTAATGGAGCTTCAGTTAAGGACTTGACTGAAGCTCATACTTGACAGGAGGAAGGAGACGGTGGAGTTTTTATAGTGAGGGGAGCACTAGGCAACATAATTAGTGCTCAGATTATTATTGATCATTGAAGGAAACCTGTACAAACCTCATGCATCTTACATTATGAAGAAAACATCAGCAAGCATAATCCTGGAGGTGTGTTAAATAAACATTATATATATATTCACACACAGGAGATTAAAACATAATAAGTAATTAGTATCTTATGAAGTATTGCATGGTCTTTCTATTCAGTTATGAAGATAGCAGCTATATCACAGCGCAATTCACACCTGGCAGACCACTGAAGCTAAGCACCTGATCCTGGCTAGTACCTGGATAGGAGACCTCCTGGGACAGCTAAAGCTCAGGACCCCAGCAATGGGAGGCAGCAGCTCACTTTAAAGTACCAGTTAATATGTATTTTACATACTGTACAACCCGTTCTACACTTTTTAAGCAAAAAAAGTGCCAGCAGCCATATCACCCTGCAACTCACAACTGGCAACCCACTGAAGCTCAGCACGTGATCCTGGCTAGTACCTGGATAGGAGACCTCCTGGGACAGCTAAAGCTAAGGTCACTGCTGGAAGAGGTGTTAGTGGGGCCAGTAGGTGGCGCTCACTCTGCGGTCTGTGTGGGTCCTAATGCCCCAGTACAGTGACGGGGACGCTATACTGTAAAAAGGCACCGTCCTTCGGATGAGACTTAAAACCGAGGTCCTGACTCTCTGTGGTCATTAAAAATCCCAGGGGGCTTCTCAAAAGGGGTAGGCGTGTTACCCTGGTGTCCTGGCCAAATTTCCCATTGGCCTTTACTAATCATGGTCTCCTAATAATCCTCATCTCTGAACTGGCTTCATGACTCTTGTTCTTCTCCCCACTGAGACCTGGTGTGTGGAGAGCGTACTGGTGCACTATATCTGCTGTTGTATCATCCAGGTGGGGCTGCACACTGGTGGTGGTGGAGGGGATCCCCATTACCTGTAAAGCACTTTGAGTGGAGTGTCCAGAAAAGCGCTATATAAGTGTAAGCAATTATTATCGATTATTATTATCGTCCTAATCAAGGCTGAGAGCACCTAACTCATCTGTTATTGAACTGAGGGTCTCGTTACAACTGCTGAAGCTGTTCAAATGAGCCATTTCTCTCTAGGCTCACATTCAGGAAAGATTGGATAGAGGGACAAGCATTTCAGTCTATTGATAACAAATCTTAAAGAACGTATTGAAAATGACCAGCCAGAGAATATTTTCAGAAACTACTGTATAAGTACCGTACCAGTACTATAATTAATTTCGAGGTTGGAAACCATGCATTCTTCTAAGAAAAATTACACTTTAATAAGGAACCATTCCTAAAGGACCCACACAGAGATCATCTGCTCCTTTGCAGGCTTACAATTGTACTGGGCGGATGCAGATCTGTACAGGTAGTAGAGGTAGTGAGAGTATTGCACTCTAATAATAAGTGACAAAGTGTGAGTCAGACCTGACGGTGGCGGTGCAGGAGTCTATGACTCAGCGTCATGACGTGCACAGATGCAGCCTTCAGAACTCGCTGCCAGGGTGCATATTGTTTCACTGTGAGTGCAGGGTGGAGTCAGGTGCTCAGCACAGGAAGGAAAGTGAACAGGTGTGGAGTTATCAGTTCCTTTTTACACCCAGCTCAGTTTTGATAAATGTATACGTGACGTGGGAACAGAATTAGCAGGTTATTCCCCCCTGGCAAGTCAGATGAAAGATGGCACGTCTCACAGAGCTGGAATACCCCCTCTAGGTATTATATTTGTGTTTTTGCTGATGAATAACACTCATGGTGGTGATGAAGTGCTTCCATAATCCAGCACTGTGTGGCTTATTGTGAGCAGTGTCAAAAACAGAGAAAGTCAGCCATTTTGATAGCCTATGTAGCACAGGAGATTAAAACAGCCTGGGCAAACCTGAAAAAAACCCATTATTTTACCAAAACAGTACGTGCTATAATCTGACTTTTAATTATTTTGTTATGAATTATTATCAATGCAAATACTCTTCGTAATAATACTAATCAAGCTTGTTTTCTGAATGGTTTTGTGGAGTTGAAACTTGAGGTAAATGCTGTGGACAGCAAGGAGGCATGATGGTTAATTCTGGTTAATGTGGTTTTGCATTTGTGTCCAGACTGGACTGAGGTCTGTGTGGAGTTTGCATGCTCTCCCCGTGTTTGCACTGGGTGTCCTGTGGTTGCTGTGGTTTCTTCCAGCCTCTCAAAGGCATGACGATATGTTGATTGTCTTTGCCAAGTGGCCCATTCCATGAGGAACAGGACTCCTTTCTCATTCATCTACCCTGTTTGGAGTAGCCTGGCTACAAAGCAGGCCCCAGCATACAGTATATGTAGTTAGGTTCCAGTGGAGAAGAACATTTAAGGTGAATGCTTTGAGGTAGCCATCCATCATCAGAAATCCCGGTAAGGCTCATGGGAATCTGTAGCCTGTGTTGGGAGTGTAGGACACCAGGAGAGAAAGGTGGACTAATGCACCATGCCACCCTTTTAGACACCTTCTGTAACTGGGATCAATAAAGGGTGTTAGATAGTTAGAGACCAAGTGGCAAAACGTCACTGTCACAGAAACTACACATAATGAAGATTACCTTCTACCTTCTGCTAAACAGTCATCAGCAAATTAAGTTCCTCTTCCTGTTTTCCAGTTGTCAGCACCTCTGCTCTCCTCAGCAGTCTTCCCTCCACATCTGCCAGTTCCCCCATATTTGCTCCGCAACAGTCAGTGCACAAAAGCACAGAGGGGAATCTCTTATTTTCTTCAAAGGTTAGAAAAGAGTTCAGTACCCACAATACAATCTGAAAAATAATACAAACATTTTGTGTCACAGCCATCTTGGTATCTTCTGATCATTTCATTCTGCTCTTTCATGTCACTTTCCTTTGAATATAATTTGAATGCAAATTCTCTTATGTCAAGACCACAGCAATTTGCGGGGTATGGATATAAAGCAGGAGGACGGTACTGTGTTTGTGTGGTATTACCTTCAGAGATATATCCCTTTGAAGTGTGTCCAGTTAAGATGCCAGTGGCTGGAATCACATGTCAACTTGGAAGTTGACCAAACCTACTACTCTGGGTGGCACTCATCAGGAAGTAAAGAAAACTATCTTAAGAGGTACTAGCAATTCCTTGGTTTTAATGCATGCCTTTTAAATCTTTAAGGTGAATTCAGAAACTCTGGCAACAGGAATAAGCATGGGTGTTGGTCACTGATAAAAAAAAAATCTCAGCATTTTCACTGCCAAATCTGGTGTCTTTTAAAATCTAACACCAAGGTGTGTTTTAGGAGGTACACTCAGCATTAGGTTGAAAACACATTTTTTTAGCCACAGTAAAGTAACTTTAAAGTCTTAAACAATGTTGTTCATAATTTAGGTTTGAACAGAGAGGAAGAGAAAATAGGTGATTGCAGACCAGACTAATTATTATTATTGTAGTGTCAGCCTTGAGACTGTCGATAGAATACGAACAGTTACATCCAATGCTATTGCTCCAATCCTAGTGACTTAGTTTTAATGCATTCGTCTACTGACAGGATCAAGGTATTAAGGATTCAGGTTATTTGTATTGATTTTATGTGCTGTCATGCCAGGTCTGTCAGGCTCATATTTGTGGATTGCAAATTCCACATTTAAAATGTCACCAGTCTCTCATCTCCCCAGCGGTGGTCAATATCAGAATTTTCTCAACAAATGCTATTTATTAAACAGAACAAAACCGCTAGTCAGGTTCCACAATGTCCCTGCTTTAGCGATGAGGCAGACAAAACGTGAAGATCAAAATGTTAAAGGTACTGTCTTAATGCTGAACTCCATGCTGTGTTTAGTGAGGGAAGTCCTAAGCTCTAGTCTGAATGCTGTGTAGGCTTTAATTCCACCTTTCAAGAGCGTGAATATCTGGCAGTTTATGTGGGATGTTAATAGATTGTGTGGGATGTGACATTTTTCAAAGTATTGTTTTTCTATTCACGTGTCTTCTTGATAGAGCTTATACATCTGGAATTCTGCATGTCTTGGTCTCCTTTCCTTCAGTATACACAATTGGTGACATTTTACACAATAATCATGAATTCTTATTTAATCTCTAAATAAGCAGATTTCACCAGCAACAGATCATACACTGCTGTGTGGAAAAATGGAATATAATATATATATAGAAGCCTAACCTCATTGTGAGAAGAAATCTCAGTATTCTTACTCTGTAATCCTTACAAAAGAAAGGCTCTTCAGTGGCAAAAGTAACACTCTGTAGATCACTGGGGTCTAATTAAGCCACATCTGCTTGCTCAGTGTAGTGCCTTGCACACGTTTTCAGACCTTTGCACAGTTGTCAAATTTTGTTGTTTTCAAGTTTATTGTTATGACACTTTGACGCACCATCCATCTTCTAACCTCTTCTTCCAATTTAGGGTCAGAGGGGAGCTGGAGTCTATCCCGGCAAGGAATTGGCCCATAGCAGGACACATCCTGGATGGGACACCAGTCCATCAGAGGGCAGACAGACACAAGCACACACATTCACACCAGGTCCAATTTTCCCAGAAGCCATTTAATCTACCACTGTGTTTTAGAACTGTGGGGGCAAACTGGAGCACCCAGAGGAAACCTAAACAAACATGAGGAGAACATACAAACTCAACACAGACGGCACCCCAGGCCCAGAATTGAACTCAGGACCCCAGCAATGGGAGGCAGCAGCTCACTTTAAAGTACCAGTTAATATGTATTTTACATACTGTACAACCCGTTCTACACTTTTTAAGCAAAAAAAAGTGCCAGCAGCCATATCACCCTGTAACTCACAACTGGCAACCCACTGAAGCTAAGCAGGCGTGAGCCTGGTCAGTACCTGGATGGGAGACCTCCTGGGAAAAACTAAGGTTGCTGCTGGAAGAGGTGTTAGTGGGGCCAGCAGGGGGTGCTCACCCTGCGGTCCATGTGGGTCCTAATGCCCCAGTATAGCGACGGTGACACTATACTGTAAAAAAAACAAAAGAGGTGCAGTCCTTCGGATGAGACGTAAAACTGAGGTCCTGACTCTCTGTGGTCATTAAAAATCCCAAGGTGTTTCTTGAAAAGAGTAGGGGTGTAACCCCTGCATCCTGGCCAAATTTCCCATTGGCCCTTACCAATCATGGCCTCCTAATAATCCCCATCTATGAATTGGCTTCATTACTCTGCTCTCCTCTCCACTAATAGCTGATGTGCGGTGAGTGTTCTGGTGCACTATGGCTGCTGTTGCATCATCCAGGTGGGGCTGCACATTGGTGGTGGTGGAGGGGAGTCCCCATTACCTGTAAAGCTCTTTGAGTGGAGTGTCCAGAAAAGCGCTATATAAGTGTAAGCAATTATTATTATTATTAAAAAGAAGTGGATAAATGGAAGTGTCATGACTGCATAACTATTCAAACCCTTTCAAATCTAAATTTAGGTGTACAAAATTACCTTAATGAGCCACAAAATTTGCTGTTTGGTCACTGTGTGTGGGGCACAATAGTGGTTTACAGGATTTCAGAATACATCTACCTCTTAAGATCCTTCATGGGCGAATATGAAGCAAAAGATTCTGCCATGAAAACCAAAGAACACATGAAACAACTCAGTGATACAATTGTCTCCAATCAGGAGAAGGTTACAAAAACATTTCAAAGACCTGTAGACATGTCTCTGCTTGTCAGCAGCTTGAGCACCTTGAAAACCCTTACACTAGTCACTCACATCCTGTTTAAAAGGTAACATTTCAGCTGATATGGGCCGTGTTTTTCTTCACTGTCCCCTTGCTTTGCTGTTCTGGGGACACTGTCACCCAAATTCTTTTCTCCTCAGTCCAGCCTCTGCCATCTGTGACATTCCAAGCTTCCCAGGGTGTTGAGGGGAATTGGGTATCAATCAAACCGTGCTTAACCTACAATCATGAACCTTGACTATGGTTAAACTACAGTTCTAAACTCTAGAACTGTGCACAAAAATGATAACCTGAACCATGAACCTTAACCCACAAGTGTTCACATTCAGTACCAATATATCTGATAATTTTTTTGTTGCATGGGGATTACAGCAAGGCACCTAAGCGATACTGAAAACATATGGCAGAAAGTTTTGTGGTCTAATAAGAACTTTTTAGTATAGATGCAAAGTTACATCTGACCTAGTGAGCCAGCAAAGTGCATCACTCAGTCAACACCCTCCCTACTATCAAGCACAGTGGCGGCAGCATCATAATATCATAGTTCTGTTTCTCATCAGCAGGGACTGAAAAATATTTTTAAGACTGATGGGAACATACATGGAGCAAAATACTGGCAAACCTTGGAGGAAAATGTACAATGTACAAATCAATACATCAATATATCAATATACCAAGTTCACGGATCTGAATACTCCTGCAATAAACACATTAAAATTTTTTTTTTAGAATTTTTCAGTTTGAGCTTTCAGGGTTTAAATTATTACATTTTTAAAAAGTATATTAATCATTTTGTAAATAAAATCATTTTGTTCATAAAATGGGACACCATAGGGAGTGTCTGAATATTTTCCAGCTGTGAGTTCCAAAGGTAGGTCAAAGTTAGCTGAAGGCTAACAAAACTGAGAGTCTTTATTATTCCCAATGAGCAATTTGTTTTACAGCACCAGACAATATAAAGAAAACACAACAAGCACTTCACATATACATGCACAAAGTAACATTTGTTGAGCGAGGTCAAAGCCAAAAGTATAAATGAGACCTTAGACCTGTTTGTTTTTGAATGAGGAAATCTGTTCCCACATTCTGAAAGGAGTAATGGTAATTAATTAAAGGGTGTGAAGGCTCCTCTAGGATGGAATATGATTTATGTAAGACTCATAACTGATAGAAGTGATTTGGGGTCTTAAAGATCAGCACCAATAACTTTCTGACATAGTTTAAGAATACTCCCCACTTTCTCCTTACTCCTCAGAATCAGGTTCCCAAACTAACATCTCAGGGTATAAGTAAAAGACTGATAAGACGTGATCAACAACAAATTACCAACCTGAAAATGTTTAAGTTACTGTACCTTAAGAAAAATAGATGCTGGTGCCCTTTTGTCTCAAAATGCAACTTGCAGTTCAGAGCAGTCCCCAGGTACTTACAGCATATTCATCTAGCTAGTTGACCCCCCTTTTCCATGCACTGGTGAATGGGCATCATAACAAAGAGATGTTGCCATTTGTCCTCTACATTCCACTCAACTTCTGTTGCTTCTGTTGTTATGCATTTTACTAAAATGAACTGAGCCTAAAAAACATAGCACTTATAACACCCAAAAAAACTCACAAAGTTTTCAGTTATCAGTGAAAAATCTGTTTAACTGCAACAGCACTGATGTGAACAGACAGGAGAAGACACACAAGGTGCTTTATGTGACAAACAAACAAGAGAAGACACATAAGGTGCTCTATATGACAAACAGATGAGCCGTACATTTGTGATATATACCTTACACCAAGTTACAACTGCTGTGTCACGTAAAATTGTGGCTTTTTTCTTTGATCCCTGGTCAGTGAGCCCTAAATGCCACGTTGTTTCAACTCATCCCGCAAATTCTCAGCGGAGGTTAGCAAGCAAGGCATGCACATCCTGATACATTCCCATTTCGCGAGAATGCCTTTGTGATATGAGTAGAAAGAGGAAGTATGTTACTCAGCTGGATGTTTTATTTAATCTTATGAAAGAAAAACACCGCTGGCTGCAAGCGTCCATTACTATAGTAACTGTTGGGTACCATTGCTTAGTGCTGCAAACACCACTGTACCCACAACATTACTACTATTGTATCATTATATGACACAGGTGGGACAGCCAGTGCAGTGCCAGGATTCGACCAATGTAGTGCCGTGCAGTCACTGTAAGTGAAGACACTCCTTCTCAAACTTGGACCTCCCCATCAACTGGTCAGTTGTACACAACCACTAGAGTATCGTTCTGTACCTCTGCGTCTCACTTGCTGGCATACATCAGGGAAACGGTGTCTGCAGAAGAGGTGTGTCTGTGATCAATTGCATTTGTTGGTCTGCCTATGAGCCTGGCTATGTTGGAACAAAGGTGTGGTTTTGTCCAATGCAATACCCTTAGACGTTGTATCCAGAATCCAAAGAGGTTTAGATGGTTCTTAATGTTTGGGATCTGTCAAACATATGTCTTCCTAATAAAGTGTGGTATGTTGTTTATGTACGTGGGCTTCGAGCCCTGTTGAGGACAAATGTACAGGATTATAACTTCAGGTGCACTTGCATTGCCAAGACATTTTTCTTTTTCTTGTTCTACCACAAGGATTTTACCCAAATGATGGACTTATTTTGCAGTGTTACCATCTCATAGGCTAATCTTGGCAGACATCAGAAGCTAAGCAAGGTTGGGCCCAGTCGGTTCTGGGATGGGAGACCTCCAAGATAATCTGGAGTGCTGCTGTAGCTGGTGTTGATGATCCAGTAAATGGCACAGATCTCTCTGGATCAGAATTTTTTTAATCAACACCTCAGTATGGACCTGGAGACACTGAGTTGTAAGGGGTGCTCCCCTGGGATCTGACCTACCTAAAGCTCCCAAGCACTACCCTAAAGCTACCTAAAGCTCCCTGCTTCTCCACTTGATCTGCTGTGCATATTGACAACTGTGTGATGGTGCAGGTGATGTCTGCACATCAGAAAGGGATATAGCAGATACTATATAAATGTGAGGAGTTATTATTAGTAGCAGTAATGATTCATGCTTTTTTACTGATAGTGGTAATACACAATATCATTTTTGAAAGACTGTATATGTTTATTTGAAGATAACAAAGATACTGCTAAAATATATCACTGATATAAAAAGACATGATGATCTTGTCTATTTTAATTAAATATGCTCTTATACTTAACCTGTTTCTTAAAAGTAATTATGTAAATAAAAATGACAGAGGATAATCCTACATGCTAAAATCATATTATATTATTGTTTTCTTTACATTCATAAATACATAAAACCTTACCCTGCTGAGAAGTAGCAGTTAGATTTTTAGGCTGTATAACTGTCTTCTCTGCTTGTCAATATCAAAAACCAAACAACACTAAATTAAGTATTGTTACTAAAATCAGATTTTGATTATAGGACACAACTCACAACTGCGCAACAGATGAGTTCTGTGAACTGTAGAGCCAATTTAGGGATTCTATGTAGCAATCATAAATATTCCTCAAACACTAAAATAAATCTGACCCAGGATCACAACAATATCACGTACTACTGCTTAAATACATGCTTGGTTTGTACATTTGTTTCAGCAAACACTACTGGGTCTCCAGTCTGTCAATGGGAGACATCTACAAATATACTCCCTGATAGTATTGACAGTATTTATTATTGTTACCCTTATTTGAGTGCCTTCTCCAAACAGCAAAGGAAATAAAAATGGTAAACAGATGAAGTGTTTTATATTTAATGTATTTATTTTCTACTTGTTGTGCTGTAAGAACTCACTTAAGCTTTTCAATATATTTGGCAATGGGATCGTCAGCAAACTTGCTGATGATATCAGGGAATGATTTCGCAAACAGTAAAGTTACACTATTGACACCTTCCCCTTCAGTAAAGTATTTACACTGAGTGAAGTGCACTCAGCAAGATTAACAAACATTGCCGGAAAAGCACTGGCCAGATCTCTCCCCCTTGCTGTTTATAAAACCTTTACAACTCATCATCCTTCACTGGCACTATTCAATTATCATCACTTTAAGAGAGCCTTAGCAAAACACCCAATGCCCATGTAAATACACAAAGCTGAAAACTAGCTGGTCTGTTGGCTTACATACTGTAGGTAATGTTTTCATTTGCTCAAATTTGTTCTGGAAACTAATCACGGTCTGATAAAGCCAACTGCAAATATGAGAAAGATCGACATCCACATGTCAAAGTTTACACAGTCTGACCAAGTGTACATATACAGAGGATAGCAGGGGGCCTGGGCTCTTCTGAGCCACACCAAGTCTTGTTGAAGTGGCTGCTGAGGAGAGTCGGCAGCACAGTGACAAACGCAACACAGTTTTAAAGGCTGGCTTCTCGGTGAATCAAGATATAAATAAGCAAACTAAACGCAAGATAAAATGCACGGATAAAAACAATGACAACTTCAACCTCTCGAACATCTCCAGGAAATTCAAAGTATGACACGAAAACTGAAAAGAAAAATATTCTCTGTTAGCTAAACATGGGGAATGTTCAGTTAAAGTCATAAATGTTGTTTGTATATCCGGTCAGGAAAAGTAATCAATGCAATTCTTTTTGTTTTGTTTTTTTGTCTATCAAATTGTGCAAAATGTTAAAGTTGTATGTTTCATAGCTTATTCATGTTCATTTCAAAATGAAAACAAGGAATACAACAGCGAGATTTTAAGATTTAATAGAGTTTTGGGAAGAGGTCAAACTCTAATCTCACCCACTTTCTTCTACCTATATATAAATATCACATGTTTCTTTTGGGGATTCCAGGAACTCTACTCTCACAGACCTGCCATCATTGTCCATAGCCAGTTACCACAATAAAGCTCTTTGTTCCAGTCGTGCCTCTTCTCCATCTTAGAGTTCGCTAAATAAATCTCTGAATGCTTTATCCAATACAAGATCGTGGAGGAGCCAGAGCCAATCTGTAATGGACCCCAGACAGAGTACACCCTGGATGGGACACTAACCCTTTCGCAGGGTGCACACAGACACAGACACACTTATACCAGGACCAATCTTCCCAGAAGCCTATTAATCCACTAGTATGCCTTTGGAACCTGATAGGAAACCAGAGCATCGAGAGGAAACCCATATAAAAAGAGTGAAAATATACAACCCACACAGCATACCAAGTCCAGGATTGAACCTAGAGCCCCAGAGCAGCAATCCTACCCACGGCACTGCTGCGCTGCCCCTTGATCAATGTCCTGAACTATAAAATTTATTATATAGTAATTATTTTTTACATTGTGTTTTTTTATCCCAAAGGATCCCAGAATGTTTCAGGCATAGACATTGTTCGAATTCATCATCCTCTGAAGTATATCATGCACAAGAAATGATGTGCAGCTGTCAGCCTGTGATGCCAGCACAATAGATCAGAAGGGAAAGTTAAGAATTGTATGAGCCCAGAATGGAATTTAGCCAGGGCACTGGGGTTAACACCTCTTCTCTTTCAAAAAATGCAATGGGATCTTTTATGTCCAATTAGCCAAGACCCTGGCTTAATGTCTCATCCAGAGGAACATCTCCTACACCGTAGTGTCTCTGGCCATGTAGTGGGGCTTTGACTTGGTAATTCACGACTGGGGAAAGAGTGTCATTTACTGGACCACAAACACCAACATTGTCATAACTTTGTCATTTTTAACACATTTTTGTGTCTCCAAGAAAAGCTGTGCCAGAGAACAAAGAATTCACATGCCTCTAATTAAACTAACCGCTCAGGTATATTATTAGCAAAAAATCCTTTACAAGTTGGGGGTTATGATATTTTATTTTACTTAATGATTTAGCTGCTTTTTTATTTCTTGTTTTTCTCCATTTTCACAACCCCCTTTTTGTAGCAGCAGGATGTCCTTGGAGGTCTTGGGACGTGGATTTTCTCAGAAGTTTCCAGTCCCAGTATTGACCAGGCCCATCTTTGTTAAGCATTTGAAATCTGACGAGGTCATAATGAAGTTGATAACACTGCTCCAATGCAGACATAATAATATTTTGCTATCATGTTAGTAATACTGTAGAATATGGGATCCAAGTGCTATTAACATACATTTTATAAATGGATTATAAAAAATCCAGTATTAAAAGAGTGATGAAAATGTGTGTTTAAGCACCTTCTCACATAGAATAATTGCATATTAAGAAAATCTAAATCGTGATCACGCCCAAAACTATATCCCTATCTTCTTGTTATGTGAACAAGTTCACTTGTTCCATATTTAATATTTTACAAATTGTTTAACAAAGCATAATTTTTACACCTAAGCTGAAGTTTAACAGACTTCTTAGGTTTTTGAAAATTATTTATCTCTCAAAATGATATATCTGTCATGCTTTTGTTCCTCATAAAGTCCCCATGGTCCTGTCCAATCATGGTGTGCTGCAGGGTTCTGTCTTGGGTCCATTGCTTTTGATCATTCACATTCTTCCTGTCAGTCAGAATATAGGCAAAAATAATCTTTAGTTTCATTGTTATGCAGATGATACTCAGATTTACATTAAAACCCCTTTCCTCTCTGATCTCTCACCTCCATCACTTATCTCTTGTCTGCATGTCATCAAGCTCTGGTTGATATCAAATTTCTTTAGGATAAATAGCGACAAAACAGAAATTTTACAGATGGGCAGCAAATGTCAGCTGGAAAAGCTGGATGTGGATGACTTCCCCATTCACACGTCAGCTGTAGTGAGGAATCTGGGAGTGTGGCTCTTTTCAGTAACTTGCAATATATCCAAAACTCGGCAACTAAACTTCTAACTCACACTAGGATCTGGCAGCATATAAAGCTCTACATTGGTTGCTTATAAAGTCATCTATTCATCTAAGTCATCTATTGCCAGCAGCCTTATCACCCTGCAACTCACAACTCGCAACCCACTGAGGCTCAGAAGGTGTGAGCCTGGTCAGTACCTGGATGTGAGACCTCCTGGGAAAAACTAAGGTTGCTGCTGGAAGAGGTGTTAGTGGGGCCAGCAGGGGGTGCTCACCCTGCAGTCTATGTTGGTCCTTATGCCCCATTATAGTGATAGGGACACTATACTGTAAAAAGGTGCCATCCTTCAGATGAGATGTAAAACCGAGGTCCTGACTCTCTACGGTCATTAAAAATCCCGGGGTATTTTTTGAAAAAACTAGGGGTGTAACCCCCACGTCCTGGCCAAATTTTCCGTTGGCCCTTACCAATCATGGCCTCCTAATAATCCCCAACTATGAATTGGCTTCATCACTCTGCTCTCCTCCCCACTGATAGCTGATGTGTGGTGAAAGTACTGGCGCACTATGGCTGCCATCGCATCATCCAGGTGGATGTTGCACATTGGTGGTGGTGGAGGGGAGTCCCCATTACCTGTAAAGCGCTTTGAGTGGAGTGTCCAGAAAAGCGCTATATAAGTGTAAGCAATTATTATTCAATATAACATCTTGTTAGTGACTTTTAAGGCTGTAAATAATCTGGTTCCATCATACATCTCTGAACTCCTTCAACACTCCCTCTCGTAGGCTGTGTTCAGTTGAGGCTGGTTCTTTGCCCACTGTACCCAGGACTAAATCTCAGCCGTTTGGTGACCGTGCCTTTTCTGTCAATGCTCTATTGTTAAGGAATGCCCTTCATACGACTCTTCAAGAGACAAATTCTTTTACTCATTTCCAATCTAAACTTAAAACTCACTTTTATACTGGGGCCTATTTCTAACTGCCTTACTGTTTATCCTCTATGTTGTTGTCTCATTTTTTACTTCTCATTGTATTTTTTTCTTCTTAATCACAACGTACAGCATCCTTGGATTTGGAAAGGTGCTTTGTAGACTAAAAAATATAGTAATATATTATATATTATTAATATTATTATTAATAACAGTATAAATAAAGGTGCTTTAAAACTTTAAATCTTTATACGATTGATGTATTAAGCATTATAGATCCGTTCATGAAATGCCAAAAAATATGATTTGCAAATGACTGCCTACAAAATGCTCCAAAACTGCAGGTGTTGGGCTCCCAGGTGGTTTGTCTGGGAAGGTGACTTGGTCAGAGCCTGGGTCATATCTCCAGCTAGCAGTGGCCAGGATATAGACAAGGAGCCCTGTGGGTTTCTGGGCAATGGCAGGTACTGCTGGTGAGGGGACTGTTGGCTAAGTTACCTGTGATGTTAAAAGATGATTGGCCTGAATATCAGCAGGTCAGAGGAATCCCCTGTGTGTGGCTACACAGCCCAGAGCTTTGAGCTCGGATCTGAAAAACATATTGCTGGCGATTCCAAATTGGGTGGGTATGTAACACAAATAAATAGTCATCAGTTTTACTTAGATGACAGTTTTATTTAGATGTTGTGCATTGTATAGCCTAATCTCATCAATTAATGTTTTACTAACTTTGACTCAAGTTCGTACCTGCTGTGTCCTGCTGGGAGCAAAGGTTTTTATGTGCTTAGTACCTATGTTAGGCATCATGGCATCATTGTTTCAGAATGTGAGTCCTACAAACCAGTCCATTCTTCTTTGGTTTTACTTTTCAACATTAATTTTAGCTCTGTTTTTTTTAGCTACTCACACATGGTTACTGCTCCTCACTTGAACCTCTTATTTCATGCAATATATTATTTGAAAAATAAAAATTGAAAGGTAAAACATAAACCTAATACTTGAGACCCACATCTGAAATACGTAGTATTTAGAGTTGTAAGAGCTCCATGTAAAATGAGACAAGGTTTAAATCTGAATCATTATGAATAAACACCACACAATACGTCTCATTTATTCTTCTTCTAGAATAGAAATATAAAGAGCTGCGATTGTGAATTAAAGGCATGACAGAACCCAAGTGTTGTTTAGGTATGACACTGGACAACTAAGAGAAAACAATGAAGCAGCGCACAACAGAAGCATGTGGTCAGACAGAAAGTCAGAAAAGAAAGAGCCTGCACATTATTTAATCTTTTTAAGGATGCTAACTCTTTTATTGAACTGAAAACGTGGCATCATCTTCTTTGCCTTTCATTCCTGCAATTCATGATCTTCAGAAATAAACACCTTCAATTATTGTAATATGATCCAGAGGCTGAAGAAACAGCATTTTATTTTTACCTCTGATATGTAAATACTACACTCTGTATTGACAATATTGTACATTTATCTTGCTTCCAAAAAGTGTCACATGCAAACATATGTATGAAAGCACAATTATTAGCAGAATGAACCACTGGCTGATGTGGTTTACAGTATATAAATCTATATATCAATTAGTTGAAGTCACCCAAGGTCAGGCTACAGATATTGCAGTAGCTGTTTTTCTGGTTTGTATTATTATAAAATCACAGGCTCAAGCAGGGAAGTTTAATATGCTAGGCACAGATGCGAAGGGCAAACAAATGCACAAAAGGCTAGGACAAAATAATGATCTTGGATCAGCTGCAAATATGATATTTGAGCTACCATTTCTGATGAAAATAGAATGGCTCACTGCACCATGAACTAACACAAAGTATATTAAATGTGGAGTTCATATGAAGCACTGCATATGTACAGGCTATATGGCTAAACAGTACAATTCTCAATAGTAATGACAGTCAATAATGATGGTATGTCTGTATCACCAATTTAATAACCTGTATGTAGTTTTTCTGTTAAACTGAATTATTTGATTCTGAAAGATATTGCCATGTATTTGCTCAAAGGCAGTGAAGTATAATCTCTTAATATGAAATAGGAATGTACAAATACTGTATAAGAAGGGCTGCACATGACAGGAAGCCCTTTAGTCTGTCTTTGTCTGCTTGTAGATCGCAGAATGTGGTTCAGCTGTTTCTTAAAGGATTCCAGGGAGCGAGCTGAAACATCACGCCTCTGGCAGCTGACAGGCGGGTACCACCGCACACCCATGTTATAGAGCTGACTTGCCCCGTGCAGTGGCAATTAAGTAGAAACAGCAGTTTCCCACGATATAAAAATACAAATATTCTTCATACAAAAAATGATCCTTGTGATACCTACAAACCACACAATTTATCATGCTGTAAGTGAAATGCATTGAGAAGAAAAAACACATATTTGTTTTATAAACTAGGAATCCAGGTAAAAAAAAACAACAATTTGTGCATTTGATAGATTCACTTTGATATGCCACCTGCTCTTACTCTCTGTAATCCTGGACTAAATACCATTAGAATGTCTTCATTACTACTTAATATCCACACATATCTGTATATACTGGATCTATGAACTGGCTTCATCACTCTGCTCTCCTCCCCACTGAGAGCTGGTGTGTGGTGAGTGTACTGGTGCACTATGGCTGCT
The DNA here is from genome assembly GCF_055471065.1 of Atractosteus spatula. Classification (NCBI taxonomy): domain Eukaryota; kingdom Metazoa; phylum Chordata; class Actinopteri; order Semionotiformes; family Lepisosteidae; genus Atractosteus; species Atractosteus spatula. The sequence continues at coordinate 66,965,830 of NC_142707.1, forward strand.
GTCACATCATCCAGGTGGGGCTGCACACTGGTGGTGGAGGGGATCCCCATTAGTGCTTTGATCCCCATTAGTGCTGGCCAAATTTTCCGTTGGCCCTTACCAATCATGGCCTCCTAATAATCCCCAACTATGAATTGGCTTCATCACTCTGCTCTCCTCCCCACTGATAGCTGATGTGTGGTGAGTGTACTGGCGCACTATGGCTGCCATCGCATCATCCAGGTGGATGTTGCACATTGGTGGTGGTGGAGGGGAGTCCCCATTACCTGTAAAGTGCTTTGAGTGGAGTGTTCAGAAAAACACTATATAAGTGTAAGCAATTAATATTATTATTATTATTATTATTATTATTATTATTATTATTATTATTACATGATTGCTGCTTGCTTAATGCAAATTGATGAAAAGGGAGACTGAAGTCAGAAACCCTCCAAAATAAACAGCAAAATAAAATATCTACAGCAATAGTTTGCAAAGCATCTCGAAACAACAAAAGAGTTTGGTGATGTTGCTGGGTCTTGATGCAGTTATTGCGTACAAAGGATTTGCAGCCAAATACCCGGTTTTAATTTACTTTAATTTTGTCCCAATACTTATGCTCACCTGAATTGGGTTGATTGAACAAAAAAGTGTTATTATTCTAGAACAGTACAGCATATAAGAACAGAAATACAAATAAATAAAAGGTTACATTATGTTTTTATGCCTCATATTCATCTTTTCATCTCAAATCTAAATTGCTTCAGCATACAGCATAAACAGTCATTTCAATTTCACTGTCCCAAATACTTATGGAGGGCACTGTACAGTATATTGTGTCACCCTAGATACACTTACATCAGTCTTTCAGAAAGCATACCAATAAATTCTTTTGTAAGCCCAACTAAATAACATTTACATCTACAGACGTAGCTGCATTCAAGGCTGTGACACTGTAAGATGCAATAGGGTGTTACATTTATTTCATGGGTGGGACACTAAGAATCTGGCTGTAATATCAATGAGAAAATAGCACAGAAGAAAATGCTCCCATATATAAAGCAGAAACTGTTTGTGGATAAGAACACATGCAATGTAAAACAGATTCAAATAGCCAATAGAAAACATGCTAGTCACCTCGCATCGTGGCCTACTCGTCACCCAAGACAATGACCCTGGCAAATTGCTTGAATACAGAGAATACAAGGTTTTAGAAATCAAATTTGTATAAGAGTCAGATCTGCCTTCTCAAATGTCTTACCTTCGAGATTTCCAGTAACCTGCTTAATAATTTAACTACTGTCTAAAGTTTCTGTACTATTTATGTTATCTACCTACAACAAATCAGAAGTATTAAATGACAAATCTGAGAATTTTTAGAAGATTCCAAGTTACTTGTGAAAATGGTATCACAGACAAACCTAACAGGCAATATGTTCTGCCATTGAGAAAAATAGTCACAACAATTGTGTGTCTCAGTCCCCTCAAAATACTTATAATCATAAGATAATCATCTACTTCAGTTTTTTTCAGGGTCTAGATCGTGGAAATACATTTGTAATCAAGCGTGATTTTCTTTTTAAAGTCAGAGCAGAACGCACACTAAAAGATTACACAATCCCCAAATTATCTCACCTTCTTTTGCCAGTAACAGATGTTATGCAGTATTTAAAATCAAGCTTACATCCGGCATATGTACTGAGTGATTCAGCTTTTCCACAGCTCCAGATGATCATCCAGGTGGGGGCTACACATTAGTGATGGTGGGGGAGAGGAGTTCCCAGTAACACGCTTTGAGTGGAGTGGCCAGAAAAGAGCTATTTAAATGGAAGGGATTACTTTAATTATTATGATATATCACCATGTCAGACTAAAATAACCAGTAACTGTTGTTACTGTATGACCTGCTTCGTACTGGGACATCTTAATCCAGATATTATTTAAATGCCTCATTGATCTCAAATTCAAAAAAATATTCACACTTTTAAAAATTATTAAGGTGTATTGGAATAATATCTGATTATAGATTATAAAACAAATATTCAGTCTTTCTAGTCCATTCTAGTATGGACTTACACCCTTAATCAACATTAAGTTATTTCTGTTTTTGAATATTAAATATTTTTTTTGCTCTGAAAGAATGCTATGTGTATTCGATCACTACACAGAATTCATTTCTTATAGAGATCTTGGATCTACTCTAATCCTGATTTATCATCGCCCCACTAGAGGTTAGGCCTCAACCATAACGCCCCCTTCTTCTGCTTTAAAATTGTCCAAATGCTAACTTGGATCAATCATTGTGTTCAGCCTCACCAAACACAGCATTGATGGACTAACAGTCTGCAAAGCTTCCTCATTGCCTCCACAGCATGCCACAATTCAATTAGTCTTGGTCAGAGGGTGGCATTATTATTCATAAATTACCGATTGTTCCTTATGTCAACAGTGCAGGGCTGGGGTGTGTGATCCTTTGCATGCCCTCAGTCACGACACAAAGAAGGGGGCTGGAGAACCCCCCCCCAGCTGACCACTTTGTCTGAATTCTGATCCTGTTTGCCAGCTCGCAATTGGATGCTGTCGCTTAGCATAGTCCTCCGAGATAAAGTGTCCTTTTCTGCATACAAAGGAGTCCTCAGGATTGTTACCCTTAACGATATACCGTCTCAAACCAGAGGAACAAACACAGAGACCTTATCAGAATAAGGTTTTTAATTATACATGATTTGTAACACTAGCCACAATGCACAAAGGAAAATGCCTATTAAATTACACATATTCGCAACGCCTCTTTTTTGGATATAACAAACATTTCTCCTTTTCTCCAAACTCATTTTTTTTTACCTAAAGTAAATCCCATCAGGTTGGGTAAAGAAACATTTCGGTCTCTCCTTCCTTTCCCAGAAGCATTTACTGTTCTTCTCCAGTACAAACCAACAATTTTTCACGCTGGATGTCCGTTTACTATATGACACATGGTAAAATGGAAAATAGTGGAAAAATTCAGGGTGTTGTGGGATTCCAGAGGATACTGCGATTGAAATGTTTGATTTATGTTTCCATTTTTACTTGAGCTTTTTTTCTCACGTGACAAATGAGAGCTCTCTCTTCTGTAGATGCATAAAACAGGCAAGAAAATGAAAGAGAGCAGTGCCAACCAATTCTAATCAGGTGGGAATTCACCTCACAAGATGTGTGATTGGCCGTCCTGTGGTGTCATGCTATTGTGTTTTGATTTGTGTTAACAGAGTTTGGGGAATTCAAATTACTTTGTTAATGAGATGAACAAAGCCACAGTGTTACAATGAATTTATTAACTTTTGTTTTTTGCTTCTTACAACACAAGAACATACAGTAAGCAGTTACTTGTGGTTGACCATTACAATTCTCAAATTCCTGTTGTTTTAATAAACTTGATTCTTTTTCATTCACTGAGATTTTTCTCCTCGTAAAAACACAAAAACAGGGAAAGTCAAATCCACTAAAAAGGAGGTTGAAGTAGTTCAGGTGGGGAGCTGCATCAACATGCATAGTCTGCAAAGGAACAAGTAATAGGTTGACTCCATGCTGAATAGAGAAGAAAAAAAAACACAACGTTTCGGCCGTGGAGCCTTCTTCAGGAGTGAGCCTCACACCTCACACCTGAAGAAGGCTTCACAGCCTAAATATTGTGTTTTCTCTCTTCTCTTTTCAGCATGGAATAAACCTATTACTTGTTCCACTAAAAAGGAGAACATTATTGTATGATATTGCTGACTGAACTGAGAGAAGTGATTTTCCTGTTCCGTGCCTGACCTGCTGTGTGCTGTGTGTCACCAGGAGTGGGCGGCTCTTCAGCGGTGGAAAAGTAGTGCCCCTCCCCTGTAAGTGAAGTGCTTGGAGATCCTTTGGAATGAAGAGCGTCTATATAAAATTAATACTTCCTTACACTTATATAGCACTGTTCTGGACACTCCACTCAAAGCGCTTTACAGGTAATGGGGACTCCCCTCCACCACCACCAGTGTGCAGCCCCACCTGGATGATGTGATGGCACCCATAGCGCACCAGTACGCTCACCCCACACCAGAGGAGAACAGAGTGATGAAGCCAGTTCAGAGATGGGGATTATTAGGAGGCCATGATTGGTAAGGGCCAGGTGGAAATTTGGCCAGGACACTGGGTTTACACCCCTACTCTTTTAGAGAAACGCCCTGGGATTTTTAATGACCACAGAGAGTCAGGACCTCAGTTTTACATCTCATTACAAGGACGGCTCCTTTTTACAGTATAGTGTCCCCATCACTATACTGGGGCATTAGGACCCACATGGACCGCAGGGTGAGCGCCCCCTGCTGGCCCCACTAACACCTCTTCCAGGAGGTCTCTCATCCAGGTACTGACCAGGCTCACACCTGCTGAGCTTCAGTGGGCTGCCAGTGGTGAGTTGCAGGGTCATAGGGCTTCCGGCTTTTTAATTGAATATTGTTTGATTTTCCAATCTTTCTGAGAAAAAAGTACACGATAAAAATAAAAGTGTTGCAATGTCACGTTTGAAAATTAGCATTTGAACAGAATTTAGATAGGTATCTGGAAGGTCTCTTGTTGAACCTGCAACACAAAACCATGCTGGCTACTGCCTAAGTTATCATGATGGTGCTCAGTCCTGTGACAATGGGGAGAGGCAGCCTAAAATCACCTAAAAACATCAAGAGTTAAAAGAACACATCTATGTAGAGATACAAAAACATGGACTGAAACAAACAAAAAGTTAAATCAGAAAAAAACGAGATCTGCAATTCAATTCAAAATACTTTATTCATCCCAGGAGGGTAATTTTAAGTGTTTAGAAAGTGTTCAGAAAGATACCAAAGTAAACACCTTAGTGTTCAGAAAGGTACCAAGGATACTTCATAGTGACACATGAACGGATTTTACTTGATACATTTATTAATTATTGAATTAACAGTTTATAAAATACATAGTACCTGTATATATCGAAATATGTATTTGTTATCAAAATAAAATAATATAAAATCATATTTTTATTTGTATTTACATTTTTAAAATTAAAAATGTATATAGGACTTTTCTGGACACTCCACTCAAAGCGCTTTACAGGCAGTGGGGACTCCCCTCCACCACCACCGGTGTGCAGCCCCACCTGGATGATGACATCTGAAGTGCTCCAGTACACTCACCACACACCAGCTCTCAGTGTGGAGAACAGCAGAGTGATCGATAATGGTCTTCTGGGATGGACTGGCGTCCTGTCCAGGGTGTACCCTGTCTTTTGCCTGTTGCTTGTCAGGATAGGCTCTGACACTCTGTATAGGACAAAATAGTTAGAAAATGATAAAATGATAAATACAAAACATTAAAGATACCTTTGTTGATATAGTTCAGGTGGGTAGCTGCGTCAGCATGCGTAGTCTGCAAAGGAACAAGTGACAGGTTTATTCCATGCTGAAAAGATGAAGCTTCACAGCCGAAACGTTGTGTTTTCTCTCTTATCTTTTCAGCATGGAATAAACCTGTTGTTCTTTTGTTGACATGCCTGTTTTGTACTTGGACGATCTTATGTGAGGTAAGACCCACAGCCCAGGGAATTCCAGTGTGATTCCTACACTGCTACTAAATATTTATATATGTTCCTTTTTGCAGCATTATCTCCAGAACAAATTGTTTACTGTTCTTTGTCAAAGGTGCTGTACAGTACCTATGTTAAATTCTTCAATTTAGCCCTTATCCATCACTCGTACCTGGAAGACAAGTATTTTGCTCGATTGCACCTGTAGAGCTAAACACTGTTTTAAAACTTGGGTGGCCGAGGCCACTTTAAATACCCTTCCACTGCATGATAAAGCTTCCATTTAGTAAGCTAAGTCTACTATAACATGACTCCCAGCTACAGTTAATCCTATCAAAATCAACTTCTTTATAAAAGCAATAAATCTGAACACCTCCTAATGACAGTGATATATCACAGGTGTAATGCAGGGAAGGTGAGCTCACTATGTACAGTACTGAAACAATGGGCAAACTGGTAAGATGGAGAAGGAGCCAGGGTTCCCACCTGTAGCTAAAACAACAAGACATTTTAGATTCAGCAATATTTAGATATTTCTTAACTACCAGAATAAAGTCCAGATGCGTTGTGTGATACTCGTGTGGCTACATGCACATCAGTGCTGTGAGTTTGACTCTAGCCTACTTTCATTTTTTTGAAACTCTTTTAACTCTTTTCTTGTCACAGACCTCAGACAAACATCTCAGAGTGAAGGAAGTTTATCTACAGACAGCTTCATTGCACCTAGGTTGTACTCAAAATCTTCATATTTTCTTAGAAGAAACATTTTTCTATTGTATACATATCCGACAATAATCTGAATAATACAAACAAGTAGTTCAGGTGGGGAGCTGCGTCAGCATGCATAGGCTGCAAAGGAACAAGTAATAGGTTTATTCCATGCTGAAAAAAAGAAGAAAGAGAACACAACGTTTCGGCCGTGGAGCCTTCTTCAGGTGTGGGTTGTTCTTTAGGTGCTCACACCTGAAGAAGGCTCCATGGCCGAAACGTTGTGTTCTCTTTCTTCTTTTTTTCAGCATGGAATAAACCTATTACTTGTTCCTAATACAAAAAAGGTTTTGTATCTACAGTATTTGGGAACTTCCCACACTGTTTCTGAAATCTGATCTCTCAGGACCAGTTGTAGTTCAGAATGCAACACAATCAATACTGTGGTTTTCATGGCTGAGGAGATAAGACAGATTGCTAACTCATCATCAAGGACTGGACAGGACTCACGCCCCAGAGTTGGATGCTAGCAGCATTACGTTGAAAGAAATCTTCATCCCCTCGGAAATCTTTGAAAACCAACAAAACATTTTGTTATGTGTGATATAATGCAATGAACTGGGATTAAACTGAATTGATTTTCATAATAACAGTGTCTCTTGTGAGGTGAACATGAATGCTCCTGTCTGTACTCATGAGAATCGCATTTCTTGGACATTACCTCAAATGTTGTTAACCATTTCACAGAATAACTGCTACACTCCAAAAATAAGGATTTGTTTGAATAAGTAATTAATTTGATTTTTGATGCATCATTTCAGAAATGAAAGTATGACCTTAAAGACGAATTAGAAAGGAAGTCTGGAAAAATATCACTGAATTGCATACCTTGATTCTACTGTAGTATCCTGTTTCAGGCCCATTAGGAATGTATCCCCTCTAGTGTCTTTCTGATTTATGCTCTATTATTTACAAATAGAAATCTCATTTAACAATCTTTCTTTATCAAGACCCCCACAATATCCTTTCAGGCAGCTGCAGCTGTGCAGAGTAGTTCTTTTCCACGGCCATGAAAAGATAATAGTTTATCTCAGTGGTGTGGTATCAGTTTCAGTGATCTTTAAAGCCAGTCATTCAAAGTAGATGGTGCCTTAGATTTCAATAAGATCAATAGGAGTTGAGCTTGTCATGCTCTGTGGCAATTCAATGGTCAGTGAACTGCTAGGGAACTAGTTCTGCTATCAATAGGAATCTGCCCTAATTGCCAGCCACTTGCAGCAGGTGAAAGGCGGAGCATTAGAAATGAATGGAAGTTTTGAGGGATGCTTTCATTTGTTTTTCTTAACACAACGCACAAAAGAAGAAAATATCCATGCAATATGTAGTAAACCTTTTAGAGCCTTTTATGATTTCTTTATAAAAAATAAATATGAGAAATAATACCATGGATTGCTTGGAGACACATGTCACAGCATTATATGAATATTGGGACTGCATGACATTATCAAATTAAGTAGTATAAGCAATAGAAATGATAATAAGAATACACTAGAATGCACATTTACATTGCATCTTCAGTTGAAACAACTAGGTGCTTTATAAAAATCCAAATAAATAAGTTGTGAGTCAGACTTTGACACGGGCTTGATATAAAAGCAGGGCCCAGGAACTGTTGAATCTGCTTTTATCTGTTTTCAGTAGAAAATTCAGTTCAGTTCAATTTATTTGTCATATGTACAAGTGCAATGAAATGCTTCTTTGCATGTATGCTCCAATACAGAGACATTAAGGAAACACCAAAACATAAACACAGCAGCAGCAACAACAACAAGTTAAATAATATACAGCTTAAAAAAGCAGACAAGCAGTGTGAGAAGAAAAGAAGTAGAAAAAACCTCAGTGTGAGCCAGTGGTAGGGGTAAAGTTCAGTAATCTGACAGCTTGTGGGAAGAAACTGTCTCTGAATCTGGAAGTTCGTGCCTTTATGCTCCTATAACACATACCAGAGGGAAGGGGAGAGAAAATTGAGAAGCCAGGATGATTGCTATCCTTAACGATACTCCCATCCTTCCTGAAACACTGAATTGAAAAAATTAGCTCAAGTAGGTAGCTGTGTCAGCATGCGTAGGCTGCAAAGGAACAAATAAAGGTTTACTCTGTGGCTAAGGACCTGCGCTTGTGGCAGGAAGGTTGCCGGTTCGTATCCTGTGGCTGACAGAGGAATCCAACTCCGCTGAGCCCCTGAGCAAGGCTCTTCACCCCAACTGCTCCAGGGGAGCTGTATAAATGGCTGACCCGGCGCTCTGACCCCAAGCTTCTCTCCCTGTCTGTGTGTCTCATGGAGATCAAGCTGGGGTATGCGAAAAACACAAATTCCTAATACAAGAAATTGTATATGGTCAATAACGTGATTTTTTTCTTATTCTATCTTATTCCATGCTTAAAAGAGAAGAAAAGAAGCACAACGTTTTGGCTGTGGAGCTTTTTTCGGCTCACAATGTCAAATTGAAAAAATGTCCACAATACAGGGGAGTTGTACTCCAGTTATGGACTGACACATGGTCTGGTGTTCAGCATCATTATAATGCAAGACACAAAAAAGTGCCAGCAACTCCACAGGGATATGCCTGACCAGGACACTGTAAAGACCTGTATTCCAGCAAAAGATTTTTGAATTGAATGAAAAATGAAGCTGGCAGCTAGAACTGATTTGAAGAACAGGAGTAACGTGCTTCTTTCATAGCAATGGGCCTAATGAGCCTGTACATTCACCAACTATCTGTGATTCACAAGCTAATCAGCAAGCAAGGACCTCCAGTAACCACTCTGATACGGTATACATTAGACAAGCAGGATTAAGGGCTACTGGGGTGTTGCCCACTAAACTTTATAATTCAACAATATTTTTAACACAGAACAGAAAGCCTTACATACGCCCTTACATATTATTCAATTTGAATGAAAATAGCAATGAACCAAGCCAGATGATCAAACGACTTCTCGTTTGTGATCTTTATAACGTTCCCCTATTGGAATGAAATCCAGGATCTATTAAAAACCCCACCTTTCTAATAATTGGTCTTACTTGAGACTCAATTAAAACATTAACATAATAATTAACAGGAGGATGGGTGATTATGGCCAGGTCTTATTTTCTGCTGATAAGGGGCAGCCCCAAGATACAACATATCAATGTCAAGTGAAATAAGTTCCAGTATGGAACCCTGAGCTACAACAGAAGAGAAGTGATGGCTTTGGGAGTTCATGTTTGAAGTGGTGTTATTTGTTTTACAAGACAACCTAGACAAACCAATTATGTAATGCTAAACAAGTGTATCAAGGTTTCTGTATGGCCTAGCAAGGCTGTAAAGATTATTGCAACACTACCACCTCTATCATTTAAATAAAAGAAGAACAATAATTCATTTAAGGGGTTTCATAAATTCCCTCAATTCTCATAAAAAATAGACCATGTTTCAATAATAATCATTATCATGTAGCTTCTCCTTCCTTTTGTGATTCAGCTTCAGAGTACAAAGCAAGCTAGCATTATCAACCTTAGTGATGATATTCTGGATGCAAAGATGCACATTTCAGTTCAGTTTATAAAGGTTTCATGCAGGTGGGGGAAATGTTGCAAATAATTCACCCTTGTATTAAAAAAGTTGAATACAGAAGTTTTCATCATGATGCTATTATAGTGCATGGGGGATGATAGAGGGCTTACAGCTTGCTAGCGTGTAGAGGGCATGCATGTACAACTTTCATATACGACAGCAGTTAATATCTGGCACAAACACAGACATGTCCTTCTTTCAATACATAACTGATCTCTTTCCTAGCGTTAATCCCGCATCAGCAGGGTCCGCTTGTCGGCACACCCGTCTCCATTTGGTGGTTTGAACCAAATCTTTGAGCTGACGTTGCCATTAACTGTGACAGAGAATACTCCAACCAGCGCGTCGCTCCGCCTGCCGTCGGAGTGGGAGGGGAGAACAAAGTAATGCAGCCAATTCATAGAGGGGGATTATTAGGAGGCATGGGAAATTTGGCCAGGACGCCAGGGTTACACCCCTACTCTTTTTGAGAAGAACCCTGGGATTTTTAATGACCACAGAGAGTCAGGACCTCAGTTTCACGTCTCATCCGAAAGACGGCGCTTATTTACAGTATAGTGTCCCCGGCACTATACTGGGGCATTAGGACCCACCTGGACCACAGGGTGAGCACCCCCTGCTGGCCCCACTAACACCTCTTCCAGCAGCAACCTTGGTTTTTCCCAGGAGGTCTCCCATCCAGGTACTGACCAGGCTCACACCTGCTGAGCTTCAGTGGGCTGCCAGTTGTGAGTTGCAGGGTGATATGGCTACTGGCTTTCAATACATAACTGATGCAGAGTACTAATGAGACACAGCTCCTAAAAATTGGGTGTTGGTGAAATTCATTTAATGTTCAGGTATAGCAACAAACACATACAGTACATGTTCACTCACAGAGTCTGACATTTACGCAGTTTCAATGAATCTCCTGCCTTCATTTGCAAGCAACTGGGATCTCCCACCAGTCTGACCATCCTGCACAGAGCAGAGAAAACCAAAGGCATTTAGGCACAGGCCCCAAGCAATCAAACACAAAGAGGAGGCATGAAAGAAATGTGTGACAAATTACTCCTTAGAAACTAATTAAAACATTGAGTGATGATAAAATGAAACAAAATAAAATCTATTAAAAACACATTTTTCACTCCATTATGTTATGATCAAGTGCATCATTGTAGACAGATTAAGAAGGATTAAAATGTCAAATTTCTAATGTTATTAGACGATAGGATGTCAATGGTAACACAATCAGGAAAGCTTTAGTGATGATCAGTTCAAAAAGCTGAATAATACTGTTATTAATCCATACTTAAAGCAATACAAAACAAGAACTGTCTATTTTAATGGAATGTACTTCAACTCTATCGGTTGCATTTGGTAATCATTCTATAGATAATCAATAACTCTACAGGTAAACATTTTTGAAAGACTATGGAGGTATGACACAGTTTAAGGAAGTTAAGTTGTGACAAGATAATGAATTAGTAGAAAGTGAGAGGCTAATGTTCATAAAAAAACAAAATGCCCACAGCACAACACAAATACATCCCCAGAAATAAACAAATTAAATTCTGCAAAAGCAATGAATGGTCTGAACCGTTTCATTGATAATGACTACAAAGTAGTAGAAAGATGACACAGTAATAAGTGGGCCACAGCAGTGACTGCGTTGAAGTCAAAATGTTTGTGAGTAACCATATCACGCTGCAACTCGCAACTGGCAACCCACTGAAACTAAGCAGGTCCTAATGCCCCAATATAATGACTGGGACACTATACTGTAAAAAAAGCGCCGTCCTTCAGATGAGACGTAAAACCGAGGTGCTGACTCTCTGTGGTCATTAAAAACCCCAGGGCGTTTCTCGAAAAGAGTAGGGGTGTTACCCTGGCGTCCTGGCCAAATTTCCCATTGGCCCTTACCAATCATGGCCTCCCAGTAATCCCCATCTATGAACTGGCTTCATCTCCTCCCCACTGAGAGCTGGTGTGTGGGGAGTGTACTGGTGCACTATGGCTGCTGTCACATCATCCAGGTGGGGATGCACAGTGGTGGTGGTGGAGGGGAGTCCCCATTACCTGTAAAGAGCTTTGAGTGGAGTGTCCAGAAAAGGGCTATATAAGTGTAATTTTTTTTTCTGTCATATCCAGCCTTGCTGTTCATTGTAATAATTGTCTGCTTAAAATCAGCTGTGCAGTAGTACACTTCCAAAGTGCCAAACAACAGCAGTGTAGACTCAGGCATGTCTGTTGCTGAACTTCAGAATGTATTGAGGCAAACTAGTGTGGACTCTGTATTGACCAGTTGGGTCTTGACCATATGCAAGCTAAAAGATCCCTATGGATACATGACTTATTGTCTGCTGGTGCTGTGCTAGTGATTATGGCAAATAAAATGAACATACAGTACAGTGATAGCAGTAGTATTAATGATTGCTATTAGTAAATCATTGAGTAAAGTTGTTTTCATTTTCTTTAAAAAGCTCTAGTGTTTTTAGTTCACATTCCATCTTTTTGCATAAAAGCAAATACAGTGATATTTTGTGATTTGACCATGGTCTACCAGGTATACAGTATCCTAATTGTGTCTTTCATGTGAGCTGTGGATAGTTACTTGCAATCCTTTAAAGCTACACTTATTCTTGTATAAGGAATTATTTTTTAAGATTGACAAGAAGTTTTTTTTGTGCTGTATCTGAGGAAATGTTTGATGTTAACAGCTTTTTTAATTTGAACTATAGCCAGTGTTGTAGCAAACGCACACACTGTAATTTTAAGTAGCTGGTCCAGAATATTTAATTAAGCATTCCTGCATTACTTTCTAATATTTAATTGATGTGGTTTATTTTATAAACATTTAGAAACATGATGTGTTTTATTTTGTATTGCTAACAGTTTAGCACAGGGGTCCCAGACTTAATTCCTGGAAGGCCCAGTTGTTTTTTGTGCCAATCTGAATAGCAAATTAAAAGGTTAATCTAATTATTTCTTAGTTAGACATTTTATTGTGCAAACTGCTGGTTTAACACTCCGATGCTGGTTTGTAACACCCAAAATAATATTCAGAGCATTAAAAGAACCTTTTAACTACCTTAGATCTTTTATTTGAAATGAACCAAACTTTTCCATTTAATGTAATTAATGTTAATGTAATGTGTTAAGAGTTTGGTATAATCTGATCTGTATGATCACAGAGAAATTTTAGTACAACAAAACATTTCATTTCATTGTGTGCTCTCAGTAATATCATATACCTATTCTTTGCTGAAGAAAAGTTCAGTTGCTTGGTCAAATTCTAATAATGGTGAAATGAGCTGAGGAATATAAAGGGATAGCATTCTTAGTACTTCGGCTTAAACTGGCCTGCATTAAGAAATGACAGTGCTGATTGGAGATCAGGGGCACATTGCCTATAAGACTCCATTTCATAAGAAAACCCACAGAATTCTGTTCCCTAGAGCAACCAGTACGAACATAAATTGAAATCTGAATAAATGCAACAACTACCAAAAATACAGAGCTCAAAGAACATAACATGGGATACTGTTTCTTTTATCTTTAAAGTCACATTTTCCATTTCAGTTCTGTAATATGTTATCGGTGTATAGCAAAGGGCAACATTGTATTTAAAAGCACAACATTTTTCTACTTTTGAATGATTACTTGTCAGGTGAACTTAAAATGTTATGACTGCAACTAGTCAGCAGTCTATGCTTGATGTAAAGCCAGATGCAAAATGAGTGACTAACATATTCCATTGTGGTCAGTTGAACGACAGCATGAACAGGGCAAGCTGTGTGATGCCTGCACAATATTGGTGGTCATTTTGTGTTAGAATTCAATGACCTTGCATGGAGTTGAAAAACCCTCACAGTATTATAAGACGTAATCCCCTTTTGCTATTACAGGCAATTTACAGCCCACACATGTGCTTGCAAAATGAGCAAAATGCTTTTATTTGTAGTTATAAAATGGCTGTAAAAGTATTTTTCTCCTTAGAAAAAAAAGTCTTCACTTTTTCTAGTGCCAGATTAATTACAACTAATTTTCAACAGATCAGCCATATTATAATAACACTGAAATGATCCTACAAATATCAAGCATAGAAAGGATAGTGTACTTAATACTTAAGATAAGTATTTGCTGAGGAAAATGGTCAGCTCTGACAACTCCCCTCAGTTACGAGGAATGAACCGGGGAGACAGCTGCAAAGGTGTAGATGGGGCGGAGGGAGGTGTGCTGGAAAGAATTTGCTGTGGGCAGCCAGCAAGTATTTACACTATAGGAGACCATAAGTGCAAGATTTGAATTTGATCACATCCCAAATGTCTGTTAAATTACACCATTTCCAAAAACTATGTTTAAGTGAAAAAATGCTCCCTCTTTTCCATGTCCAATCTCTTATTTTGGTGTTGCAGCTTTAAACTTTGTTTTCAGACACTGACATTTGGGAGTAAATGTTGCTCTGCATTAGTGATTTGAAAATGACCGCTTAACAGTACTATTTTTACTAGGACTCAAACTAAAATATTCTAATTGTTACGAACTGAAAAGGTATCAGGTAAAAAAGAACCTCTGTGCTTTTTACTTTAAGTTCTGTTGCGTTGAGTGGTTTTGAGGATTAAAGCTAAATGCTTGCAATGTTTCCTTTCTCTGTGATATAGTACTTCAATTTATATTTCTAAAAGGCAGGATACTTGAATTTTGTCCTCACGAGTTCTAGGTTTATTTGAAGATGTCGCAGCAATTATAAAGCTTAGACAGACTTGGTAAAATAAATACTCATAAAGTACTCTTGGATGAGATCCATCTATGCAGATCACGCTTGACTTAACCTACTTGAGTCTGAGGCAGTGGGAGTTAATTGGAGTTTAATCTTGTGTTTTTGTGTTTGAATTCATATCACTAAAATAATTTCACAGTGGATTTCAAACTGTTTTTTTAAGACTGCAATTTTTACATAGAAGTCTGTGACTATAAAGAATTCCAAATAATTCTGCATTGTTAGCTGAGCCCACACATTTCAGTCTTCATTTTACTTATTTAACCAAAATAATTCTTGATTCAGATTTGTCATGGTAATTTGCTTGCCCAGAAACCGAGCTATAAGTTTGGATTCCATACCTATTGAAAATGTTTTCATTTGCTTATACAGGTCAATCAAAATGTTGTGTCTCCAAGATAACATGATCACAACAATACAAAATCCCTCCACATTCTCATTCTCCACTGCATGGAACTTATACAGTACATAGCTGCACAGGAAGACTTTATTGTGCTAATTCAACTGGAACAAACATAACAGCCTCTTACAAACAAGAAAAAAATATCCCAACCAGCATAAGCATTAAAGCAACTCAAAACAAAATCGTTTGTTCTCATATATTATTTATACAAATTGACATTCAATAATGTCAATTATGGCAATTGGTGACTATTACTTCACAGAAATACATGAGAAAAAATTGATTTAAATGCTTAATTCCTTTTTTTGCCATTTATTTACATGAGCATACAGTTATTTATTTTGATTAGAAGAGGTATTTGTTGTTTTTTTTTATATCAACCCATGCCTGACTAAAATGGACACCCCAAAATGAGAAGTCAGAAATGTCTAGGAAAAAAATAATATTATTGAAGCTCACCAGACAGCATCATCTGTAGTCTGGGCTGAAATAAATGTTCAAGTAGGTAGCTGCGTCAGCATGCATAGGCTGCAAAGGAACAAGTAAAGGTTTATTCCGTGCTGAAAAGAAAAGAGACACAACGTTTTGACTGTTGAGCCTTCTTCAGGTGTGAAAAACACTCCTGAAGAAGGCTCTGCAGTCGAAAACATTGTGTCTCTTTTCTTTCCCTTTCAGCATGGAATAAACCTTTACTTGTTCCTTTGGAATAAATGTTGTATTTTTTAATTAAAGTGTTCCTCCACTGACAGCAGTAATTAGTTTCCTTGTAATAACAAACTTCATTTTAAATAGCTTTTTTTCATAAACAAAATATCTCAAAAAGCTGTGCAATTTATAATGTAAGTGAACTTGTAAAATATGTATGAATGATGAGAAGACAATAAATAAGCAAGATTAAGGAAAGATTTGAAAATAGACAGGAACTCACAATCCTTTATCTCATACTGAAGAGTATTTCACAGCGGGAGGATGCAGCAGGAGAAAGCTGTATCACCCACAGCTTGCAGTCTTGTTGAGGGTACAAATAACTGAGCAGGGTCACAACAAGACCAGAGAGTGTGGCTACAGTAAGTGTGTGGTGAGTGTAGGGTATTATATAGCCAAATCTGGCTGAAACAGAGCATTTACTATTTTCTCGTAGCAGACTTTGAGAGAACATAACTAAACAATCTTCCTAACAATCAAGAAAGAATTATTGATGCTTTGTGAAATGTGTAGCTCAAAAGAGAGTTATGATGTGCTTTTCAATTTGTAAGCATATGTAGTTCCACGTAGGTTTGGTTTAGGTAAATTTGAGTACAGAGGTGCAAATTCATACAATGATGTTGAAAAAATCTGGTCAAGAGGACGTACGCAGGTACTAAGCAGAACAGATACCAGTATTAAGTTCGGGGGGACACCAGGACGTGCTACCAAACCCAGTGTGATCCAGAACGGCCAAGTGCTTACTCTCAGGCAGAAAGTGAACCTAATTTAAACAACAAGGCAATCAAACTAAGGACCGGTAATACAAAATACACTCGCCAGCCAAGCAAAAAAACGTAATATGACAGTTCAATAATGACAGTATTAAAAGCGGCACTTACCTGTAGGTCCTGTAGAACTAGCTGAGAGAAAGCCCCCAAGTCTTTCATTGCTCTTTAGAACATGTGTGGAGGAGTACATCTTGGTGGATGGAATTAAAAGTGTCTTATTTTTTACGTTTAAAAGTGTCAATCCCACAGACTACCTGCGATCTATATTCTATGTTAAAATATGCTTTTATAAAAAAAAAAACATCACTTGTTTTTTTTCTAACTTTTGCTCATGATAAATGAGCTGATTTGGGAACCACCTCAGCAAAGGGTTTGTTTTATTCCAACCTGCCACTGCACAATCAGTGTCAAAATATCTCTGAAAACAGCACTGTGGTAAAACAGCCAAGCTTAAATCAGATTAAAAACCCTCTCGGGAATGCTGGTGTGATTGAGCTGAGGACTGCCAAGTTGTTTTTTAACATACATATACAATTAGGAGTTTTCTGCACTAATTCTATTGGCAGGAATTCAGAAAAACACAAATATCTTCACATCTTGTCTTTTAATATCTTAAAATATATTTCTACATTTTAAAATGTAGGAAAATGTAAACAAATGGAGTAAAATTAAACAAGGCAGATCAAAAACAAAATTAAATTAATATACTATTTATATTAATAAACTGAAAAAAAAACAGAATAAAGTAGTAGTTTAGCACAAAATGGAACCTTGTTGTTTCTTCTTATTATTTTTAAATTCGATAATAGTGATATCTTCAGTCATTCTCCTTTGTGGTCCATTTAAAGACTTTGCTTAGACAGTTCTGCTTCTTACAGACTCTGGTTCATGATGTTGACT